>NC_060143.1:587636489-587936768 GCF_021461385.2 Schistocerca piceifrons
AAACGTTGAGAATCACTAAAAACGGCTGTGTTATTATATTCCAAAGACTCGAGAAGCAGATTGCAAATGAAGCCTTTGCTTGGAAACAGATACTAAGACGGTTACCTGATGTGGCATATGTGGTCAAGAGGCTTCGCCTTTAGAGGTTCGTGTCAGGAATTCGGAGGTCCAGATAATGGGAATTTCCTCGAAATATTAGAGTTCTTGAATCATCATGATCAATTTCCTGCAAAAAAACGTTAGCAACGTCAGAGAGGGGTAAGAAGCTCGAAATCGTGTACAAGTGCATTACCTATCTAGTTATGCTCATAACGAATTTATCTCCAACTGTGTCCATCAAGTCAGAAGCGCCATTTTGAAACAGAGAGAAAATGCGAAGTATTACTCAATCTTTGTTGACACAATTTCTGATTGAAATAGTATTGGACGGACAACATTCAGTCTTGCGTTACATTTATGTTATGTTAACCGGGGACTTAGAAAAGACGGAGAGGCTCCGTCCCCGACGCAGCCGCAGGGGTCCGCAACCCCACGACGACTACCGCAGTCCACTTCACCCCTCCGCCGCCCCACACCGAACCCAGGGTTACTGTGCTGTTCGGCCCCCGGTTGACCCCCAAGGAAAGTCTCACACCAGACGAGTGTAAGCCCTATGTCTGCGTGGTAGAGTAAGGGTGGTGTACGCGTACGTGGAGAACTTGTTTGCGCAGCAATCGCCGTCATAGTGTAGCTGAGGCGGAATAAGGGGAACCAGCCCGCATTTGCCGAGGCGGATGGAAAACCGCCTAAAAACCATCCACAGACTGGCCGGCTTTCCGGAACTCGACACAAGTCCGCCGGGCGGTTTCGTGCCGGGCACCAGGCACTGCTTCCCGCTCCGGAAAGCCGTGCGTTAGATCGCACGGCTAATCGGGCGGGCTGCGTTATACACTCCTGGAAATTGAAATAAGAACACCGTGAATTCATTGTCCCAGGAAGGGGAAACTTTATTGACACATTCCTGGGGTCAGATACATCACATGATCACACTGACAGAACCACAGGCACATAGACACAGGCAACAGAGCATGCACAATGTCGGCACTAGTACAGTGTATATCCACCTTTCGCAGCAATGCAGGCTGCTATTCTCCCATGGAGACGATCGTAGAGATGCTGGATGCAGTCCTGTGGAACGGCTTGCCATGCCATTTCCACCTGGCGCCTCAGTTGGACCAGCGTTCGTGCTGGACGTGCAGACCGCGTCAGACGACGCTTCATCCAGTCCCAAACATGCTCAATGGGGGACAGATCCGGAGATCTTGCTGGCCAGGGTAGTTGACTTACACCTTCTAGAGCACGTTGGGTGGCACGGGATACATGCGGACGTGCATTGTCCTGTTGGAACAGCAAGTTCCCTTGCCGGTCTAGGAATGGTAGAACGATGGGTTCGATGACGGTTTGGATGTACCGTGCACTAGTCAGTGTCCCCTCGACGATCACCAGTGGTGTACGGCCAGTGTAGGAGATCGCTCCCCACACCATGATGCCGGGTGTTGGCCCTGTGTGCCTCGGTCGTATGCAGTCCTGATTGTGGCGCTCACCTGCACGGCGCCAAACACGCATACGACCATCATTGGCACCAAGGCAGAAGCGACTCTCATCGCTGAAGACGACACGTCTCCATTCGTCCCTCCATTCACGCCTGTCGCGACACCACTGGAGGCGGGCTGCACGATGTTGGGGCGTGAGCGGAAGACGGCCTAACGGTGTGCGGGACCGTAGCCCAGCTTCATGGAGACGGTTGCGAATGGTCCTCGCCGATACCCCAGGAGCAACAGTGTCCCTAATTTGCTGGGAAGTGGCGGTGCGGTCCCCTACGGCACTGCGTAGGATCCTACGGTCTTGGCGTGCATCCGTGCGTCGCTGCGGTCCGGTCCCAGGTCGACGGGCACGTGCACCTTCCGCCGACCACTGGGGACAACATCGATGTACTGTGGAGACCTCACGCCCCACGTGTTGAGCAATTCGGCGGTACGTCCACCCGGCCTCCCGCATGCCCACTATACGCCCTCGCTCAAAGTCCGTCAACTGCACATACGGTTCACGTCCACGCTGTCGCGGCATGCTACCAGTGCTAAAGACTGCGATGGAGCTCCGTATGCCACGGCAAACTGGCTGACACTGACGGCGGCGGTGCACAAATGCTGCGCAGCTATTGCCATTCGACGGCCAACACCGTGGTTCCTGGTGTGTCCGCTGTGCCTTGCGTGTGATCATTGCTTGTACAGCCCTCTCGCAGTGTCCGGAGCAAGTATGGTGGGTCTGACACACCGGTGTCAGTGTGTTCTTTTTTCCATTTCCAGGAGTGTATTTACTTCAGTAAGGAATTCTATAAAGTAAATGAACGTATTTTTCTGGACTTTGTAGATTGTAATCCGAAAATAGGAGTTACTATTGCACATTTAATTCGATCAATGCTAGTGCAACACTCAATTCTTATCACTGCATGCCGCGGACAAGAATATGATAACGGAAGTAATAAGTGGGGCTTATAAAGGAGCTCAGGCACATTTTATTCAGTGGAGTCCTGTTGCAAAATTTTCTCCGTGTGCTCATCATGGCCTTAATTTATGTGGAGTACATGCAGCTGAGCGTTATCATGAAGCGGGTACTTTTTTGGGAGTGGTTCAACAGCTTCACAAAATCTTTAGTTCCACTAAAGAACGATGAGAAAGTCTGAAACAGAGTTCTGAAAGTTCTTTGTATTCCATGTCTGATGCCTGCTGGAGTTCACAGGTTGTCGCTGTAAGACCAGTTGAAGCTCACTTCGTAAGCTAAATCTGTCATTTGAAACAAGTTCTGCGGTGCGGAGCCCAAATTTCGGAGTTGTGCACTAAAAGAACATTTCTTAATGAAACAAGGAATGAGACAATTGTGAATTCAGAAGGTTCATTCAAGATAAATGCTATTTACGCTATTATTGACAATCTGGTGTCTAACTCGAAAACACTATATTAAGCAGTTCAGATCTTCGATGAAACATTTGGGTTTTTATTGAAATACTCAAAGATGACTCACGACCAGGCCGCTCAGTCACGCACGTTATTTGTTAGTTAATACCATGACGATCTCTGAAGAGATTTTGAAGAAGAAATTAAATATTTGAAGATAATTCATGTTTCAAACTTTGAAGACATTACTTTAGAAACATTAGGCTTCTCGAATAAGATGCACGAACTTAAAATTTCTCGTTAATTTCCGAATGTATCCATACCTTTGCATACCTTTTGCATTCTGAAGAAGAAAGGTCATAGAGCACTCTCGTTGGTATTAAAAATGTCTCAAGTCAACTATACAGTAACAATGTCTCACTGATTTGGGGACAATGCCAACTGAATTTTAATATGGCAACGCAACTACACTTTGGTAATGATACTCAAACATTTGCTGAACATAACGTCACTGATGGTCTTATAGGTAAATAGGCTATAATACACAGGGCCATTCAAAAACAAGCAACTGATTTCAAACATTTATTGCTTCCAAACTACAAAAGATAGAAACACAATTCCAAAGTTCCTGGAACGAGAAAAGTTCAAATTTTTATACATTCATACGTGTTACACGACAAACGGTGGTTCATTTCCTGCCACACGCGAAGCATCTGGTCTTTCGTTATAGAATTCACCGCTTCAACAATCCGATGTCGCAGACTTTGAAGAGTGGCAGGCAAAGAGGGGATAAAAACACAGTCCTTTATGCAAGCCCACAGATAAATGTCATAATGTGTGAGGTCTGGAGACTTGGGAGGTCACCGGCAATGAATTTCATCTTCTGCTTCTTCTAAGTCTCCAGACACCTTGTCATTATTCTGTTTTACTCCGTTCCAAATGATTTTGACTGGAAAAGAATATTTTACAAGATGTGTCACAGTAACTACTGCTGGTATTCTGACATAACAGAGAGAGTGAAATTAAACATTTATCTTAATAAAGGAATGTCCAGAAATGCGTCGTTTTGGACTTGTACAGGGATGAATGAAACTGTTTATTGTAATAACAGTGCTGGAAGGCCTTCACTGTGAAACGGTTGTGAAATTTAGAGTACGGCCTTAGCAATGGCACATGACGCATGTGTGCTGCCACAAACTGCATTCCTTCTACGAAATTATTACAGCTAGATATAATGAAAATTGCAAATGTGTCTATAAATGTAACTTAAATTTGTAGCTATCACAGTCTATTCAAATTCTGATAGAAAATTTGTGAGGAAATCAGAAACGTGAATGAAGAAAATGGATTAGGAAAGAACCTACATACTGAAGAGAGTAAATCTATGTTCCACTCTCAGTTCTGTAAGTAGGAAGTTACCTTTAAGCCCTTTCGTAGAAGCACAATGGTATGGATCATAACACCCGAAACTAAGTAAAGAAATTTGACAGAAGTTACTCCTTTTACTTATAACATCAAACTAACTTGAGCGGTTCGTTATTTCCGTGGTAAGAATACCAGCTGTAACAAAAGCTTCCAAAATCTGGGTGATGAGAACTGGCTTTTGTGCTGAAAATGAAGTATTTCCAGACAGTGTGTTATTGATAAGTGGAATTTATGTTCATGTCCTCTATGACATCTGAAAATTAGGAATTGTTACTCTGATGCACCTGTATACAAACTTTCTGCTATGTCTCGCAGAACTTGCTGCGATTTCTACGGATGCGTCTGCTTTCTAAATACAGTGACATGTCACAGTCTGTATTATTTCCTCAGATATTAGTTAAGTTGTTTAATATTTTCTTGGTAATCCAGTCTTACAGAATGGGGACACGCCACTATTATGAAGTTCTATATTTCTTCCGAATCCAATCCGAAGATGCCTAAATAAAGCTGAAACGCGTCATTGGGAAATTAAAATAAATAATTAAATACTAAAACATCAACACTGCAACCAAGACTGCTTGCTTCTTCATGTCACATCATACGATCCAAAAGAGTATTTTTCGTGTATTTACAATATTCCCCGGATTATATTATGTTAAAATCATGTGCAACCTTCTTTAAAATAACAGTGAAATTGGAGTGCTACATTTGTAGACGGGGCCCAACCGCAGATCCTGCTCCGGGCTCCTGCTAACGACATCAGTGCAATTATAAACGATTATTACTTGAACCAAATTACAATCGTTACTAACTGGTTCAAATGTAAATTGCCCGCTTTAGGACTGGAAACCATATTTTCGTAATCGTATTAGTATTTCGCTGAAATACAAATACTAATCAACGATACTTCCCATTAATCTATCTTGATTGGTCAGTAGCTAACATTGTTGTAATCAAGTTTTTGTTAGGATAACTTGTATACTTTCCCCACATAATTTACGTTAAAGTTTTTGGTCAGAGACGCCTACCCACAGGTATTCACGCTCAAACTAACTAAACCAACGAAGTGGGAGGGTTACAATGTGATCAGTGGCGTTAGCGTACACACGATATGCTGAAGCACAACTACAGCGCCCGAGTTTCCAGAGCGGATTAAAACAAGAAAAGAAATTGCTCGTACCTCTTTGGGTACGAATACTCACAGCCCACGATTACTCGATGTTTTACTCTATGCTACCACCTACGGAAGTTTGTCGGTGGAGTTCTGGTTGACGTTGTATATACAGCACGTTACGTTGGCGACAGCGAGACTGAAAATAAATAAAAGAGCACTCGCTGAGCCCCGGCGGTGGTCGACTGCAGACGTCGCAGGACATCTTATCTGTTGGTCCCCTCGCCCAAAAACCAACCAACCATCTTAACTGGGCGAGTCACCTGCTGCTGCTTCCGCCACAGCTTGCAGGTACCAGCTGTTAGAAAACACTCCACCTCTGAACGAGCTAGGGCACCCTTAACAACAGTACACTGCTGGAAAATAATAAAAAATTAAACATCTCGTATATCTGCTGGAGAGTGCCGCGCTGAGGACTCAGCTGCAACAATTTACTGAGCACAAGACGCCAGAGGACTGTGTCTAACACGAGGTAACGTTACGAGCGTCGGACTGGACTCCAGGGCGGCGACGATGGGCACAATCGCGTACTTGACTGTATTTCGCACAGGCCGCGCTGTGAACCCGTTGAGCGCTACCGGCCCCTTCCAGAATTCGCCCAACAAGTTGACAGTAAGCCGTCAGCGGTAGCGCAGCTGCTCCGAGCAAGGGCCACACGATCGTCGTCAAATTGTAGGATGCACAGACCAAATAAACAACCGTCATCAGTAGAAGAGCCAAAGTCGATCAGAACGAAAGTTTAGCGGGCAATGTATCGGCTAGAAGCGCCCGCAGGTGTTCGCCACAAGCTGCAAAAACAAGGCACCTGCTCTTCGCCAGAATTAATTTATCAAAAACTGTTAGTTTTAAAACAAATTTCACTATTCTGTCTATGATTTCTTCTGTATCTGTCGTATTACGGGCCAAGGTAAGCGACTTTAAATCCTTGTGAAGATTACTCTTATTTCTACTTCTGATTCCACGAACTGAGCTGTTGGTTTGAAAGAGAGTTATGTTTTTAATATCAAGTTTCGTGAAGGAAAAAAGGTATTGGGAAGCAGTAGTTATAAGCCCATGTTTCTTAAAGTCGCCTCTGTGGGACCTTCGTGAGTTGCCACCACAAATTATTGTTACCTCGGATGTAGAATTCTGTGCAACATGCCTCACACGAATGCGACGGCCTGTTCGACTCGGCACACGTGGTCACCTGACGTGCACGTGCTCGTCTCGTACATCAATTCTGCCAAACCCACACACGTGTTCTCGTGTCATTACACGTCCTCCGTAAACTTCCACGTGCTGCCGCTGACTTGCAGTAAGGGACGTTTTTCTTTAAACGCAAAAAACCTTATTACCGTTCGCACTTTCATCGCCGATTGTTTATTCGTCAATGGCTCAATTGTTAAAACTATTTGTCGAAGCACAACGACACAGTTAACCCATCCACCAGCGGCGTTTGAAATCTTGACCGTCTCTGCTATCTAGACATGAGACATATTGTTACCACCGTCGCATCCTCACGCGTCAACGTTCTGCAATTCACTGACGTAAAATAAAAAACGGTGGCAGCAGTCTGATTTCCCAAGTCAATATAATTCTTCATTTCACTTCCTATAACCTGAGGTGAGCGTAAAAGTGACCGGCTGAGCTCCCTTACTCCAGCACGGATTGGATCAGCTGTTCAGTCACGGGTTCTGAACCGGACCAGCGTCAGCAGTTCTCGATACCCACAAGGTCGACCTGTATCTACCTTAAGGTGGCATTCCGCTGGTCTTTAGTTACGCAACGGTAATCACCGGTGGACACAGGATATCGCAATGGTTTTAGGGAAGTCGGTCTTCCCAATTAATAAAATAAATGACTAAACAACAAAATACTGGTGCACAGTTACAATTACGGCATTCTGTCCAACTGGAGACAGCAAAAAGTAGACTGTCCGTCACAAATAGTAAACGGATCACTCATTAGCAAGTACCGAGGTTGAGAACTGTCCGTACCCGTAGAGCCTCATGCTCTGTCACGTTTTAATGCAAACACGGTCTTTACGAGTTACATATTAACGAAACTTATACCTACTTAGTATTATTTTGTGAAACCAGAGACAGGCTGAAAAACGAAGAGTCTCTTAAAGGTAGACCTCAACGCCTTCAAGGATTCGCCAATTTGGTAATGGAGAGAATTTTATATTTGGGGGAGGGGCGGGGGAGAGGTTGATTGTAGTCGGCAGACCAAGATGTGATTACAGTAAAAACGTTCACACGGATGCAGCCTACAGTAGTTAAGTTATGCAAAAATGAAGAGAGTTGCAAGAGATACAGTAGTGTTGACAGCTGCATCAAACCAGTATTCTAAATGAAAGCCATAACAAGAGACCTCAAAGATGTATACTAGTGAGATTTCAAGAAAATCATGCGTGATCATAAACAGTAAATCTTAAGGTATCAATTCAAATAATCGAGTCGAAAGTATAGGCCTATAATTATTTTATAGGTGTACCCATTTACTTGTTACCATATCTCAAGTTTCAGAGATATATGTCGCTATGTTTTCCAGTGTTTTTTATTGGCAGAGAGCACATTTAGGCGATACCAATACAGCGCGGTTCACATCTGGGCCGTCTCTGGTATGTGCACTGGACCTGGAAGAGAATACAGACGTGCGGAGGGTGGTACAACTATCCCGACGGTTTCTTACAGCCAACATATACGCATTACGTCTCGATGGGAGATATACTACTTCGTTGCCTCAGCTACCTGAATCCTCGTTTCACCACAGCGAATCTTGTGTGCACTGGAGAGGAACAGTTGGATCTGTAGGGCAGCGGACGGGTCGTATCTCTTTTGGACAGCTCCTGGTGGGAAAGTTGTTCTTACATGATCGAGTGGCTTCTTCTTCCAGAACCGTTTACCAAGTCCGAACTGTGAGTCGCAGGTTCGTTAGAACAGAGAGTCGTCTAACAGGGTACGCTCTTACGCATTCAATCGTACAGGAAGTGACAGCTTTTTCGATATCGTGCGGAACAACGAATGACGAATGTTCAAAGCTGATGCGCCCTGCCTGAAACAATTTAGAAACTGACAAACGCTACTAAAAAGGGGAAGAAACACTTTTGTGTTTGACAGTCAGAATTGTAGTACCCTTTACAAGAACTGCGACAGCAAGAATACACGAGCAACTCGAACCGAGTAACTTTACCAGGACCATCGCTATGTCCACAAATCTCCGTAGACGACAACTATTCCTCCGTCAATTCTTTGCGACGAGTCGCTGTCCAATGACTGGCAAGTCAAGAAAGCACATGTGGAGTTTCCTCCCTCCGTGAAGAGCGCCAGCGGAAACAGAGTTACCGTAGTACGAGTCACGTTGCAGGTGGCGGAAAAACGTCATTTCTATTAAGAAACGTTTGTGCTCCCAGGTTGTCTCGCGCTTTACTATTACATTCGAGTAGCGGGGTGACATACTGAAGTGCACCGCAGAAGGATACAGGTTAAAAGTCATTCTTTTCCTTTAGACAGACACACAGAAATGAGTTACTGGAGAAATGGACAAACGGAAAAACAGCAACCAAACTTGGAGCGAAAGCGAAAAATAACACCCGCATTAGGAACGGTCGACGTTTTTGGTCTTGTGGCTAGAACGTCGGCCTCTTCAGAGACTGAGACGGCAGATATGGGTGTCTAGAGCGGGTGCTCCCGTGATTCCCCCGGGACCGGCTCGTCGGAGACGAGTACGGTGTCGCGCGGGATTAGCCGAGCGGTCTCAGGCGCTGCAGTCATGGACTGTGTGACTGGTACCGGCCGAGGTTGGAGTCCTCCCTCGGGCATGGGTGTGTGTGTGTGTGTGTGTGTGTGTGTGTTTGTCCTTAGGATAATTTAGGTTAAGTAGTGTGTAAGCTTAAGGAGTGATGACCTTAGCAGTTAAGTCCCATAAGATTTCACACACATTTCATTTCATTTCACGAGTACGGCAAACGACCGCAGGCGCCACGCGGTCCGTGCCGACCGCGGAGGTGTAGGCCGGGCGCGGGTGCGTCGCGTCGCGTCCCGTCCCCGCACCAAACTTGCCCTCCCTTCGGCCGATCAGACCAGAAGGAAAGGAGCGGCGCGCGCGACCTGGAGCAGCTCCGTAGGACAGACGGAGAGCAGCCGTGGCGAGTGAGAGCCAGGGGGAAGGAACGGTCCGCGGTTTCACGCGACAGCGGCGACAGAGGTCCCGTCCCCGGCCCCGGCCGCCCTCAACTGTTCTCTCCAGCGCAGCTTCAGCCTACACCGCGCCGACGCTCCTTTACTTGTCGCACATTTACTTGTCTATTTCGCGAACGATCTCGACTTCTGTCGACATTAGTCGGAGCGAGCTCGAAAACTTTTATGACGGCCAGTACGCTGGAAACAGGTCATTATTTTAGAATCAGTGTACCCCTTTTCTTACGCATAACGTAAACGGCATGTACAAAAATCGATAAATGCGACACCACGCGAGCTGTGAGGTTGCAGCGAAACACGGCCTCCGCTGCTGGCTGCTGCACACACACACACACAAAGCACCCGGCCGGCACGGAGCAGCCTCGGCGGCGCAGCCACCACCGGCACGGCCTCTTCGCACACCCCGAGGCCTGCCACTCGAGCACTCACGTCGAACGCTCATTTCCCCTCATTCTCACTATTTTCTGCTCATCGTAAGAACAGTCCTGATGTAAACATGACGCTGCGCATTCTTCCGCGTCTGCAGTCACGAGCTGGGTTTAATTTCCCGTAGAGCTTCAGCTGTGTACACGTTTTATGCGGCAGCGCAGTCCGCCTGCACTACTTAGCTAAGGTAACCCGTAGCACAACTCTCTTTATTGCCGCATCTACACAGGGAAGCCGGTCCATCGAGCCCGCAGTGACGTCAACGGCTGCAGATAATCGTCTGAAAGCTTCTTCGCTTTTGTTCCACAGTCCACAACTCAACACTGAAATCATTCGCGCCAAAAGTATTAAACTAAAACAGTCGGAAGCGGATTAGGTCAAACAGTAGCACCTGCAGATAATAAAATCCACAAACAGCGGACAAATAATAAAATTTTAAATGTAATTTAAATTTTAAAAGAGATAAATTAATGTACAGCAATACTCTGGCAATATACTTTTCAAGGCAATAGGCGGAAACCGTATTTTAGCTTAGAAAAACAGCGTCAAAAAGTACTTGCGTGAACACACTATAATTTATCTGTGAGAGCTTAAGCCACTTAATGTATTAATTCCTTCTGTTGTGTGGTTACCTCTGAACTCCATCCACCTCTGAATCTGAATGAGACATTTCATCAGTGGAACTGCCGTCTTCAGTACTGACGGGTAGCCGATCGGAAACACAATCTATGAAACCATCCGAGCCTACATCTTGGCTTCTTTTATTACATGTTGCTCTGCTGCACACCAGCGTTTGGCAGTGACGTGCGACAGAACTTGGAGTATTAACTGAAGAACATCGGTCAGGTTAAAAGTCGCATCACTTCTTGCGATATGTCCTTTACCTTGGCTACAGATAACTCATCTTGCACTGGTACAACGGTAAGCAAACGCGGACTGCGCCGTTCCATCAATAATGCACTGACCTACAACGTCACCATCTCTCCCTGTTTCAGTAATTCATGGTCGATCGTAACAGGATCGACGTCAGCTCCCTTTCCCGTCAGCCAATTCAGAAAGTCTTCCTTCCTCCAAAGCCTCTGCGGTCTGCAGCAACCCTAGCACTATGATACGAAGCGGTGTCCATAATTATACCACTGTTGGGCTCTAATGTGTGTAGAATATCTTTGAACCATTTTAGGACCAATTCACCATTCATGTCTTCAGCATTATCTCCAGTCTTTGATTCTGAAAACAATTTAGCACCTTCCACAAAATCATAGTTACTTCCTACATGAACAGGTGCTCGGTCGTATTGAGAGATGCAATCGCCATCCCCAAATTGCTCTTCAACAGTGGGAAGGAAGAAGGCGCTGTGATAGTGCGCTGCAACTTAGCAAGGGCTGCAAGCCCCCTCCATGAAAAACACGACTACATTGTAACACCACCGCCTACGAATTTTACTATTGGCACTTCACACGCTGGCAGATGACGTTCAGCGGGCATTCGTCATACCCCCACAGTGCCATCGGATCGCTTGTGTACCGTGGTTCGTCACTCCACACAACTTCTCTCCACTGTTCAATCGTCCAATGTTTACGCTCCTTACAACAAGCGAGGCGTCGTTAAGCATTTACCGGTGTGATGTGTGGCTTATGAGCCGCCGCTCGACCATGAAACCAAGTTTTCCCACCTCCCACCTACCTGTCATATTATGTATTTGCAGTGGATCCTGGTGCAGTTTGGAATTCCTGTGTGATGGTCTGGATAGATGTCTGTCTATTACACATTACGACCCTCTTCAACTGTCCGCAGTCTCTGTGAGTCAACAGACGACGTCGACCTGTACGCTTTTGTGCTGTACGTGTCCCTTTACGTTTCCAATTCACTATCACATCGGAAACAGTGGTCCTAAGGATGTTCAGGAGTGTAGAAATCTCACGTACAGAGGTACGACACAAGTGACAGCCAATCACCTGAATACGTTCGAAGTCCGTGAGTTCCGCGGGGCGCCCCATTCTGCTCTCTCACGATGTCTAATGACTACTGAGGTCGCTGATATGGAGTATCCGGCAGTAGGTGGCGGCACAATGCACCTAATATGACAAACATATGATTTTGGGGGTGTCCGAATACTTTTGATCACATAGTGCATTAACTTGTCACACAAAGACTGGCAAACTCGGATGTCACTGCTGCCGAGTCCCTTTATGGGTAGCGACGGACATTTTTCCGGTAACTTGTCAAAAACAGTGAGAACCATCGATTTTTACCATTTTTAACGATGTTCCTCTTCTAGGTTTCACAAAAGAATACGAAGCAGTTTCAGCCATTTTCACCGTGCACGTGGGAAACATAAACGAGTGAGGAGCACCGCAATGACTGCCCGCAAGATTACTGACAAGCGGGAGGGGGGAGGGGGAACTTCCGGCAGGGGCTGTTTACACCCTCCTACCCTCCGCATGTTTTTTCACAATGGCGTTTATAACTGAGCGCTCCTGTACAGGTCACTACTTACAAACTGAGGAATGGTGAGAAGTCGGTAGTCACATTCGAATGTTGATTTTCCTCAACGCATTCCATTTACTCTCAAGTGTACAACACAGCATGTCATTTCGATACAAATTAAAAAAATAACTTAGAGTGGGAACGACCGTACAACCTTGCGTATACTAGTCAGTTTAATCCACGCTACACCTGTGTAGGTTTGGTGATATTTTTATAATGACAGTGTACCATGTTTCTAAAACTTATTAAAAAGGTGAAAACTTGAGCGCTTCTGCATTTCATGTTCAAAGAAGAAACTGAGAGAGTATTTATAAACCAAGCCGACACGTACCGATCAGAACTAGTCATTATGTCGTGCAGAGGACAGTTTTTTTTTAATTTTTTATTTATTTATTTATTGTTCCGTGGGACCACATTTAGGAGAAGTCTCCATGGTCATGGAACGAGTCAATACATGAAATTATAACACGATTGTAGAAACACATAAAATGAAACAAGTCGTTAGTTTAAATAAAGAAAATCAAGAATGTAACACTGGAATTTGCTTAATTTTTTATCTCTTCCAGGAGCTCCTCGACAGAATAGAAGGAGTGAGCCATGAGGAAACTCTTCAGTTTAGACTTAAAAGTGTTTGGGCTACTGCTAAGATTTTTGAGTTCTTGTGGTAGCTTATTGAAAATGGATGCAGCAGAATACTGCACTCCTTTCTGCACAAGAGTCAAGGAAGTGCATTCCACATGCAGATTTGGTTTCTGCCTAGTATTAACTGAGTGAAAGCTGCTAACTCTTGGGAATAAGCTAATATTGCTAACAACAAACGACATTAAAGAAAATACATACTGTGAGGGCAATGTCAAAATTCCCAGACTATTGAATAGGGGTCGACAAGAGGTTTTCGAACTTACACCATACATAGCTCGAACAGCCCGTTTTTGAGCCAAAAATACCCTTTTTGAATCAGAAGAATTACCCCAAAAAATAATACCATATGACATAAGCGTATGAAAATATGCGAAGTATACTACTTATCGTGTTGAAATGTCACTTATTTCAGATACTGTTCTAATGGTAAATAAAGCGGCATTTAGTTTCTGAACAAGATCCTGAACATGGGCTTTCCACAACAGCTTACTATCTATCCGTACGCCTAGGAACTTGAACTGTTCCGTCTCGCTTATAACATGCCCATTCTGTCTGATTAAAATGTCAGTTCTTGTTGAATTGTGGGTTAGAAACTGTAAAAACTGAGTCTTACTGTGATTTAGCATCAAATTATTTTCCACAAGCCACGAACTTACTTCATGAACTACATTATTTGATAATGTTTCAATATTACACACAAGATCCTTCACTACCAAGGTGGTGTCATCAGCAAACAGAAATATTTTTGAATCACCTGTAATACTAGAAGGCATATCATTTACATAAATAAGGAACAGCAGTGGCCCCAGCACCGACCCTTGGGGAACGCCCCATTTAACAGTGCCCCATTGGGACTGAACATCATTACCACTCTCAATATTGCGGAGGATTACCTTCTGCTTTCTGTTCTTAAAGTAGGAGGCGAACCAATTGTAAGCTACTCCCCTTACTCCATAATGTTCCAACTTCTGCAGTAATATTTTGTGGTCAACACAGTCAAAAGCCTTCGTTAAATCAAAGAAAACACCTAACGTTCTCAACCTTTTATTTAATCCGTCCAAAACCTCACAGAGAAAAGAGAATATAGCATTTTCAGTTGTTAAGCCATTTCTAAAACCAAACTGTACATTTGACAGCAAATTATGTGAATTTAAATGCTGCAGTAACCTTGTATATACAAGCCTCTCGATAACTTTAGCAAACACCGATGGCATAGAAATAGGTCTATAATTGTCAACATTATCCCTGTCTCCCTTTTTATAAAGTGGCTTCACTACCGAGTACTTTAATCGGTCAGGAAACCGACCACTGCTAAAGGAAAAGTTACAGATATGGCTAAGTACTGAGCTAATATACGTGGAACAATACTTCAGTATTCTGCTAGATACCCCGTCATATCCATGAGAGTTCTTGGTCTTTAGTGATTTAATTATTAACTCAATCTCCCTCTTGTCAGTATCATGGAGGAGCATTTCAGGTAACAGTCTCGGAACACTTTTTTCTAAGAGCGCTATATGATTCCCTGTTGGGACTAGGTTTCTATTTAGTTCACCTGCTATATTCAGAAAGTGATTATTAAGTACTGTACATATATGCGACTTATCAGCAACACGGACATCCCCACTACGCACTGATTCTATATCCTCGACCTGTCTCTGCAGACCAGCCACTTCCTTTACGACTGACCATATGGTTTTAATTTTATCCTGAGACTTAGCTATTCTATCTGCATACCACATACTTTTTGCCTTCCTAATAACTTTTTTAAGCACCTTACAATACTGTTTGTAATGGGCTGCTGCATTTAGATTTTGACTGTTTCTAACGTTTTGATATAATTGCCACTTTGTTCTACAAGATATTCTTATCCCTTTAGTCAGCCACCCAGGCTGCCTGTTTGTGCTAGTACCCTGTTTTAAACGTTCTAACGGAAAGCAACTTTCAAAGAGCACGAGAAAAGTCTTGAGGAAAGCATTATATTTATCGTCTACTGTATCAGCACTATAAACATCTTGCCAATCTTGTTCCTTGATAAGGTTTACAAAAGTCTGTACAGCAACTGGATCAGCTTTCCTAAAAAGTTGGTAACTATATTTAACATGTGTTGAAGCACAAAAATCTTTTAGACTTAAAATTTGTGCATCATGATCTGAAAGGCCATTCACCTTTTTGCTAACAGAATGCCCTTCTAATAATGACGAATGAACAAAAATATTGTCTATGGTTGTTCTACTGTTCCCTTGCACTCTCGTTGGAAAGAATACGGTTTGCATAAGATTACATGAATTAAGGAGGTCTACCAGCATCCTTTTCCTTGCACAATCACTTATACAATTAATATTGAAGTCACCACATATAACTAACTTTTTGTATTTCCTATAAAGTGAACCAAGAACCTCCTCTAGCTTTAGCAAAAATGTTGTGAAATCGGAGTCTGGGGATCTATAAATAACAACAGTAAGAAGTTTAGCTCCACTAAATTTAACCACACCTGCACAACATTCAAACACCTTTTCAGTGCAGTACTTTGAAACATCAATTGACTCAAATGGGATACCGTTTCTCACATACATGGCTACTCCCCCACACCGCAAAGAGCTCCTAGAAAAGCTGCCAGCCAACCTGTATCCTGGTAAAGGAAGCCTCTGAATTATCTCCTTATTTAAGAAGTGTTCAGATATACCAATAATTTCAGAGTCAACATCTATAAGCAGTTCACTAACTTTATCTCGAATACCTTGTATATTTTGATGAAATATACTAATTCCCTCATTAATCGGATACCCAAGCTTTGTAGAAAGTTCAGAGAAGCGACTGCACATTGGAATTTGAAATAAGAAATACATGACGTAAGCATTTAGCTTACTGATCAGGAAAACTACTGTTGTCTGTTAATGCATTAGAACGAGTTATAGTTTCATTAGCGGTAGTATAACATAATTAGGGTCCACTTCCAGTGACGTATCAACAGCCATGAACGTGCGCTACGGTCGCTGACCAATCGCCGCACACGTATTGGCCTGACGGTCAAGAAAATACACACACACGTAGAGCATTGCACTTGTCACAGAAACGCCGGTGAACGCTTTTGTCCTCCTCACATCCTAAAAAGTGCTCCTGCACGAGACGCTGCGTGCTCGTTGAACGGCGCCACGCACCGCTTTGCATTGCTACCTGGCGTAAGCGGAAGACGTGCTTTGTTATTGCTCCACATTTTTCGCTTTTTTGACTGAAATAAACTGACGCTGCAATGTTCATTTTCGGCATTCCAGTGTAAAAGTTGTCACAGATCCAGCTAAGTACAAGAACCATGGGATTCGCCACTTTATATGCACATAAAAGCCGCCTTAACGGATTTTCCTAAGTGTGGGACCGGTCGTGCCAAGTACGAGGGTTGCCCAGAATGAACTGCACACCATTTTTTTCTTCAGCAATTCTTTATTGAACAAAATGAGAATTACACGCACGAAAGAATGGTGTTTTATCTACACACCCTATTTTTCCACGTAGTCTCCATCCCTTTCCATGGCCTTCCTCCAGCTCGAAACAAGGGCGTGTATGCCCCGTCGGTACCAATCCTTGTCCTGGTGGCGGAGCCAGTGCTTCACTGTGTGAACCACCTCCTCATCCTCCTCAAAATGTCTTCCACGAATGGCATCCTTTAAAGGCAAAAACAACAGGAAGTCCGAGGAGGCTAGGCTGACCATAACCTGGTCCCCACGACCGCTGCAAGGAGCTCCGCCGAACCGCTTTCTCAAGACCTCAACCTCCGTGCACAGCGACTAGCCGTACTTCTGTCGACAGCAGATACTCCATGGACTTTGCACAAGGGTTTGTTTGTATTCCCCACAGTTTCCTTCTCTGCAGTGAGAAATTCAATGACGCCTCGTTGCTTGTAACGTACGTCACCTACAGATGCCATTTTAAAACAATCCTGCAGCTACGCTGTCTGTCAGAAGTGACGTTAACTAGACGCGCTCACTCATGAGACTTCAAGTAATACATACACAACATATCGCATGCGTAGCATTGTTTTCGGCCTAGAAAAAAAAAATGCGGCGTATTTACTTTCTGGGCAACCCTTGTAAGTCGGGTTTGAAATACTAGATTCTAATATTCTACAGTACTGTTCGTCACGCTTTCACATTACCTTTCACTGATTGTGTCATTTCTCTTGTGTTTTGTGATATATTGTTTGTTTTCAAACGTTTGCGAGGGCCGCGAAAAACTCTTACCGCATCGTCAATTGCAAACTTAACTTGTGCATTTTAGAAACTTTTGGCTACAGCATTCTGTTTCAGAACTACCACATCCCCAATTTCATTATATATTTACGTGAAAAAGAGGTATATTTCTGATAAACTTGAAAACTTATATTTTAGAGAGTTTTCGTAAGTTACGAGTGTTGTGCATGATATATTTCGTAGCAAATCGGTGTTAGTGATTTACAGTTACTGTAAATAACTGACGTATCGTGTCACATTACTTATCTCTTTTAATGGGAATGTACAGGCCTATTGTCTGTATTTATCGTAAATTGACGCTATTTTTACTGACCATAACCTGAGAAACGTTTCACAGAAACAGCAATTTCTTTTTCATCTTGTTTCTCTGTTATATTAATCGCTTCATTTCTAAATGGCTGCTGGTAATATTTGTAACATACCGAGCCCATAAATTATCAGCAAACCTATTTACTGTTCTGTAAAATATTGCTCTTCGTAAGCAGTTGGAAACAGTCCCAACTCCTGTCAAGTCATTAAGAGCAGCTGCGAATGGGTGTGCTGGGAGGGTTACCACGAGTTATGCACCAGAGGAACCAAATGTACTAAACTACTATCTTCTTGTATAGCTACTGTCTCTGCTTGCCACTTATCGCGAATGGCGTGCTGGTGACTATCCCGACGCCGTGTACAAGGGAGATTTCTCAGAGCAATACCCCCATCCCCCAACACAGCAACTTCGAGTGCTGTCTTCCATTGAAACCAAAATTCAGCCACAAAAAACTCACTTCGCCGGTTGGCAAACGTCAAGACCGGGCAAACACAAATGGGTAAGGATATATTACTCGTCGGCAGAACAAACTTTCCTGAAGAGGGGCAGCAGCCTTTTCAGTAGTTGCAAGGGCAACAGTCTGGATGATTGACTGATCTGGCCTTGTAACAATAACCAAAACGGCCTTGCTGTGCTGGTACTGCGAACGGCTGAAAGCAAGGGGAAACTACAGCCGTAATTTTTCCCGAGGGCATGCAGCTTTACTGTATGATTACATGATGATGGCGTCCTCTTGGGTAAAATATTCCGGAGGTAAAATAGTCCCCCATTCGGATCTCCGGGCGGGGACTACTCAAGAGGATGTCGTTATCAGGAGAAAGAAAACTGGCGTTCTACGGATCGGAGCGTGGAATGTCAGATCCCTTAATCGGGCAGGTAGGTTAGAAAATTTAAAAAGGGAAATGGATAGGTTGAAGTTAGATATAGTGGGAATTAGTGAAGTTCGGTGGCAGGAGGAACAAGACTTCTGGTCAGGTGACTACAGGGTTATAAACACAAAATCAAATAGGGGTAATGCAGGAGTAGGTTTAATAATGAATAGGAAAATAGGAATGCGGGTAAGCTACTACAAACAGCATAGTGAACGCATTATTGTGGCAAAGATAGATACGAAGCCCACGCCTACTACAGTAGTACAAGTTTATATGCCAACTAACTCTGCAGATGACGAAGAAATTGAAGAAATGTATGATGAAATAAAATAAATTATTCAGATTGTGAAGGGAGACGAAAATTTAATAGTCATGGGTGACTGGAATTCGAGTGTAGGAAAAGGGAGAGAAGGAAACATAGTAGGTGAATATGGATTGGGGGACAGAAATGAAAGAGGAAGCCGCCTGGTCGAATTTTGCACAGAGCACAACATAATCATAACTAACACTTGGTTTAAGAATCATGAAAGAAGGTTGTATACATGGAAGAACCCTGGAGATACTAAAAGGTATCAGATAGATTATATAATGGTAAGACAGAGATTTAGGAACCAGGTTTTAAATTGTAAGACATTTCCAGGGGCAGATGTGGACTCTGACCACAATCTATTGGTTATGACCTGTAGATTAAAACTGAAGAAACTGCAAAAAGGTGGGAATTTAAGGAGATGGGACCTGGATAAACTAAAAGAACCAGAGGTTGTACAGAGATTCAGGGAGAGCATAAGGGAGCAATTGACAGGAATAGGGGAAATAAATACAGTAGAAGAAGAATGGGTAGCTTTGAGGGATGAAGTAGTGAAGGCAGCAGAGGATCAAGTAGGTAAAGAGACGAGGGCTAGTAGAAATCCTTGGGTAACAGAAGAAATATTGAATTTAATTGATGAAAGGAGAAAATATAAAAATGCAGTAAGTGAAACAGGCAAAAAGGAATACAAACGTCTCAAAAATGAGATCGACAGGAAGTGCAAAATGGCTAAGCAGGGATGGCTAGAGGACAAATGTAAGGATGTAGAGGCCTATCTCACTAGGGGTAAGATAGATACCGCCTACAGGAAAATTAAAGAGATCTTTGGAGATAAGAGAACGACTTGTATAAATATCAAGAGCTCAGATGGAAACCCAGTTCTAAGCAAATAAGGGAAAGCAGAAAGGTGGAAGGAGTATATAGAGGGTCTATACAAGGGCGATGTACTTGAGGACAATATTATGGAAATGGAAGAGGATGTAGATGAAGATGAAATGGGAGATATGATACTGCGTGAAGAGTTTGACAGAGCACTGAAAGACCTGAGTCGAAACAAGGCCCCCGGAGTAGACAATATTCCATTGGAACTACTGACGGCCGTGGGAGAGCCAGTCCTGACAAAACTCTACCATCTGGTGAGCAAAATGTATGAAACAGGCGAAATACCCTCAGACTTCAAGAAGAATATAATAATTCCAATCCCAAAGAAAGCAGGTGTTGACAGATGTGAAAATTACCGAACTATCAGCTTAATAAGTCACAGCTGCAAAATACTAACACGAATTCTTTACAGACGAATGGAAAAACTAGTAGAAGCCAACCTCGGGGAAGATCAGTTTGGATTCCGTAGAAACACTGGAACACGTGAGGCAATACTGACCTTACGACTTATCTTAGAAGAAAGATTAAGGAAAGGCAAACCTACGTTTCTAGCATTTGTAGACTTAGAGAAAGCTTTTGACAATGTTGACTGGAATACTCTCTTTCAAATTCTAAAGGTGGCAGGGGTAAAATACAGGGAGCGAAAAGCTATTTACAATTTGTACAGAAACCAGATGGCAGTTATAAGAGTCGAGGGACATGAAAGGGAAGCAGTGGTTGGCAAGGGAGTAAGACAGGGTTGTAGCCTCTCCCCGATGTTGTTCAATCTGTATATTGAGCAAGCAGTAAAGGAAACAAAAGAAATATTCGGAGTAGGTATAAAATTCATGGAGAAGAAATAAAAACTTTGAGGTTCGCCGATGACATTGTAATTCTGTCAGAGACAGCAAAGGACTTGGAAGAGCAGTTGAATGGAATGGACAGTGTCTTGAAAGGAGGATATAAGATGAACATCAACAAAAGCAAAACAAGGATAATGGAATGTAGTCTAATTAAGTCGGGTGATGCTGAGGGAATTAGATTAGGAAATGAGGCACTTAAAGTAGTAAAGGAGTTTTGCTATTTGGGGAGCAAAATAACTGATGATGGTCGAAGTAGAGAGGATATAAAATGTAGGCTGGCAATGGCAAGGAAAGCGTTTCTGAAGAAGAGAAATTTGTTAACATCCAGTATTGATTTAAGTGTCAGGAAGTCATTTCTGAAAGTATTCGTATGGAGTGTAGCCATGTATGGAAGTGAAACATGGACGATAAATAGTTTGGACAAGAAGAGAATAGAAGCTTTCGAAATGTGGTGCTACAGAAGAATGCTGAAGATTAGATGGGTAGATCACATAACTAATGAGGAAGTATTGAATAGGATTGGGGAGAAGAGAAGTTTGTGGCACAACTTGACCAGAAGAAGGGATCGGTTGGTAGGACATGTTCTGAGGCATCAAGGGATCACCAATTTAGTATTGGAGGGCAGCGTGGAGGGTAAAAATCGTAGAGGGAGACCAAGAGATTAATACACTAAGCAGATTCAGAAGGATGTAGGTTGCAGTAGGTACTGGGAGATGAAAAAGCTTGCACAGGATAGAGTAGCATGGAGAGCTGCATCAAACCAGTCTCAGGACTGAAGACCACAACAACAACAGAACAAACTTAAGGCAAATAATCGTACGCCTTCGGGAAATGGTAGCAGTGGAGGGAAGAAATTGTTGCCCACGAAAGTTGTGATAGGATCGCTATTATTTTCTACATACATAAATGATTTGGTGGAAAGCGTGGGCATCGATCTGCTGTTGCTTTCTGATGATGCTGTGGTGTACGGCAAGGTGGTGCGACCTATACTCGGGTAGTGTTCAAGTATTTGGGATCCGTACCAGGTCGGATTAAAGGAAAAAGTCGAATCAGTTTAGAGGCGGGCTGCTAGATTTGTTACCAATGAGTTCGAACAACAAGGAAGTGTTACGAAGATGCTTCGGGAAGTTAAATGGGAATCCCTGGAAAGAAGGCGACGTTCTTTTCGAGGAACGCTATCGGGAAAGTTTATAGAACCGGCATTTGAAGCTGACTGCAGAACGATTCTACTCCTGTCAACAAACATTTCGCGTAAGGACCATGAAGATAAGATACGAGAAATCAGGCCTCATACGGAGGCATACAGACAGCTTTTCCCTTGCTCTATTTGCGAGTGGAACACGAATTCTACTAGTGGTACGGGGTGCCCATGGCCACGCGCCGTGCGGTGGCTTGCGGAATGTGTGTGTGGAACACCGTGCGCACTCTGTGTGTGTGCTTTCCGGCGTCAATCAGTGTGATGAATAAGCTATTCCGGCAGCCACTGAAACTACACGATACAACCAACTGTACACTATGTTGGCACACACCAAGCTTGTCGTCTGGGCTCGCAGGCCCAACTCGAAATGGCTTCAGGAACTGGCACAGAGAGCTCACAATATCAGCCTTGCTCACCGAGTTTCGACAAAGCTCACAATCTGCTGCATTGTCCCGAGAACAGATTGTGGCCATCTGGTTCTGAGTCGAGTGGAAAGCATGAACCAGACTTCCAAGGTTCTTTGGTATGATAGGTTGTCACTTCCTAGGCTAGGGCATAAGGTTGAGAATTGTAAGGTTCCTCTAAATGGGTCAGGTTTGCACCAAATGGTAATGTTGCTTTTAGATTAGGCGATACTTCATCCTCTCCAGATAATGATTTCTGTTAGAGACCAGAAAGTATCAGTGTAAGATACTACGAAATGTGATGAAAAGATTTGCAACTTCCTTTAAATATTCAGAAATCTAAAATTGCGCACTTCACAGAACGAAAACTCGGTCAATTCTCATTAGTCCCTGGGAGTAGCAGTGTGCAAGGAAATGAAATCGATCACATAGTCTCAGTCGTGGGTAAAAACAGTTGGCAGACTACGGTTGATTGGTGGCAATAGCAGGGAAGTGCAATCAGTCTACAATAGAGACTGCTTACAGAACTCTCACGCGACCTATTCCAGAATACTGCTCAAGTGTGTGGGATCTTCAGCAAGTAGAAGTAACAGAAAGGGGCAAAATGAACGGACAAAAGTTTGTTCCATCCGTCACAGACATGCTGAAGAAACTGAACTGGTAGTCTCTTGAAGATAGACGTGAACTATCCCGAGAAGCCTAATGATTCAAGCGCCGACTTTAACTGACGACACTAGGAACATACTACAACCCCCTACTTATCGCTGTCCTAGGTCTTGTGAGGACAAGATTAGATTAATTACAGCACACACAGAGACTTTTAAGCAGTCATTCTTCTCCCACGCATACGTGAATGGAACGAGAAGCCCTAATAACTGTTATAGTGGGACGTACGCTCTGTGATGCACTTCACAGTGATTTGCAGAGTAGAGATCTTGATGTGGATGTTGATGTCGATGTACATGCAGGTAAGACGCTCAAATGCGGATTGACGGCATATTACATCTACAAACAGCTGCTGCACTCTATGTGAGCAGAAATTAGAAACGAGGAAAATGGTTTTTTAAGTGTAACGTTGAACATGTTATAACGCATATAATTTCATCTAGAACAGATGATGACGACGGCGACGACGAGAGCGAAATCATTGGATGGCGTACAGAATGGAAGAGGTGTGTGACTGAGGTAGAATAGTGTTGTAAGGGCGTGCAAATAAATATAAATGAGTTCTGGATTCTCGAGCGAAAAAAGAGAGTCTAGAAGCTCGAATAAAAGAGAGGGACGAAAGGCTTCGAATGAGAGTGTAGGATACCCGCCGGACGCGCTCTGACTCGCCTGCACCGGTGTGTCACGCACTGGCCCGAGCTGAGGTCAAGACGCAAGCTGCTCTCACTTCCTTTCCCTTCACAGCACAGCTATCCGACGCTGGCTAAGAAGAAAAGGCTCAGCGGTGAAGCAGTTTCCCCTAGTTTTACCCAGTTTCAGACCCAAATCATACAGCTAACTCACTGTATCTCTAAAATTGTGGCGAAATATTTATTTCTTTCGTTTCCCTTCCACCTTGCACATTGTACGACTGAACAACGCAGGTTACAGGCTACAACCTGTCTCATCATCTTGTTGGCAACTTGCGCTTCTCCTTACTGTCTGGTTTCTGTACAAGATCCAGATAACCTTTCATTTTATCCCTGCCACCATCAAAATTTCAAAGAATGTATTCCCGTCAACGTTATCAAAAGCTTTCTGTAAGTCTACAAAACCCACAAACGCAGTACATCTTCATGTTTTCGCGGCGTAGACTGTTCCATAAAGTTTCGTGCGTGCAGCCGCATAAATTCAGCTTCTTCTAATATTTCGGCTGAATACCGTCCAGCCATCTTCAGAGTGAGCCGAGGTGACTAACGCTCCAGCACTTGCTGCGTCCTTTGTTTTTCTGCAAAGTCAGAGCGCTGGGCAGTCTCCCACAGTTCCAAATGCCCAGGACCGAGCGTTCACTATGCATCGTAGGGATGTTTATCCTTAGCTTGCTGGGCTTTTCTGTGCAAATGACCAACTTTCGACATCTCGTATGCAAAGGCGCATTCAAGTTGAAGAGTGCCAGTTGTGTCACTCCATTCCTGGCATTCCTCCAAAGGAGACGCGAGCTTTGTTCCTACGTGTGTCCCTAGTCATCCCCTCGCAATACCTTTAACGCCTCTCACTGCTACACCACATGCAAATACGAGTTAAAAGTAAGAGAACAGCAACAATCCATCAAGTGTCTACGGACAATCATTAGTACTGTGGTATATCAATTTTAACGACGTATATTAAGTAATCCCATGAAATGGAAGATTCATTACCGTTTGCGTATTGGCGAGACGGTTTCCGAAAAACCGTCCTGTCGCACGGTCAAGGCACGAACGGAGAGGAACAGCTGTCTGATGAAGTGCCTGTGACACACAGGAAGCCTCTGATTCGTGTACTCTGTGTGAGCTTTCTATCGACTGTCTGCTTCTTTTACCACACGTAATTCGAGGCAAAGCTCATACTCATCCGTCAGAGGGCAACCCACGATGCACTCAAGTTGCCAACACAAATCGAGGCCTTCACTTTCTCGAGTAGCACTGCGTTTCACAGCTTCTGCTCATCTCCTCTTTTATCCATGACAGCCTTTTCTTTCATTTGCTATTGTTCGCTAGCACGATGTGCATTGTAACGATCGCAAAGAAAGCAAGAATGGCCAAATCCTTTTTGCTGCTCCTGACCACAATTGAGGCGCAGTTTGTGGTATATCAAAAACCTACAGAACTCTTCGCCTTGGAACGTGTAAAGAGATACCAACTAGAGTCTTTTGGTTGCTGCGTATCGCTTATAAAAGGTAATCTATCTTTGATGGCGTTCTCGTGCACTCTGCAGTGCGTCTACACGCACGGGACACTTCTCATTCGCTTTAAAGTACGTGTAAGTGAGCACTAACTGGGAGTCCGAGCGTTTAGTGTAATACTTCTGAATTTGTCTCTGCGAAATCATGTGTCGAGAACGTGTAAATAATACGGAAAGATAGTGAAGTGTTGGGCGAGAATAGCAACCGCGGAGCCCGGCGTACTGGCAGCGGCAGCCGCGGCTGCGCGGCTTACAGCAATCGAGCGTCCACAGCTGCTTCTGGCCGAGCGCGCTACACACTGTCCGCACACACAAACCCACTTCACACAGCACTGTAACGTATGTCGAACCACGTCCTCCTACATAAATGAATGTCTCTTTTAATCCGCGCTGTTCGCATCCCTGAAAGAATACGGCTACAATTTAATGTAATGTAGTACGTCACTTAGTTACAAAATCGAGCCTCATCACTGTGGTGGGTATTAAGAACTGATGCCACAGATTCTTCCGAGGGTGTTCTGATATTCACTCACGCCATCGATGGACTACTCAGCTCGCGCTTCTCTGGACGAAACATTAGTGTCAGTCCCCACGTCGTCTTGTCCCCGCTTCTGACATCCGCACTCGTGACTGACATTTTGCAAGCACGCCTCGTGGCCTCAGTTATTACTGTTACTCGCAAACTTTAATTAATTTGAAAATGTGAACAGCAAAGCCTACTTGTGTGCGCGCTTACGTTACAGGGTGACCGGGTGCAATAATTTTCACTACCGTGAGGGACGGTGGACAAGTGCCAGATTACAAGCCCACAGATGCAGGGTTCAGTCCTCAGGAACTGCTAGCATCCTTTCGGTTACATACTTGTCATTACATTCACCTCTTGCAATGTTTAATTAACAACAAATATGTCAAATAGCCCCAGTGGTTACAAGTCGACGAAAAACTGACTGGCTGGATCACTTTAAAATTCGGAGGAAATCAAAGGCACTTAGATATACATCATCATCATCATCATCATCATCATCATCCGTGACAGTGACTACAATGGACTGTGCACAAAAATTGGGCAGTGTAAAAATTGGGACTGATCACCACGCAGTTGAGCGCCCAACAAAACCAATCATCATCATCATCAACAACAACAACAACGTCGGTGGCTTTCTGCCCTATTCCACACAGACGAGGGATGAGCGACGCTATACGCCCCCCCCCCCCCCCCCGCCTCTAATTTGTCTCGTCCTACCGTCGCGGTACCTCCGCGCCTCGTACGACGGTTACGTGTGTGTGTGTGTGTGTGTGTGTGTGTGTGTGTGTGTGTGTGTGTCTGCACCCTGCAAACGGTCACATTAACGGGTCGCACGCCACTTTCTGTGCGCCTAAATCAGGGATCCCAGACTGTGTTCTAAAAGAACTTGATAAGTGTCACGCGAAAAACTATCAATAACATGGCACTTTTTTCTACAGTTTGACGATAGTAATCGTTTTCTAAAAGTTCCTTATGATATCTGTGTTATTAGCCATGATTTAAAATTTACGTAATTGCTGAATAAAAGAAAATTTCCTTACTTTTAAAACTTGCATTCGCGTTCAAAATAAACAAAGTTTTCCACCAAGGTATCCGGGTTCTTAAAGCGTTCCGTCAGAGGATAAGCGTGGGAACTTATGGTCGAGATGCAACTTACTTTTCCAGAACTCTTCCGCCAAAGCTGAGTCTTGAGTTTGCCTTCCCTAATACTGATTTCAGGTATCCGTCCAGCTCCATATTGGTTCCTACTTGTAACAGTAAACATTTACTCGACATGAATGCTCTTGAAGTTCCACATTAACCTTGTCACTCTATAGTATCAGGTTCCTTCTCTCGATTGCAGGCATTACTTTGTATTAGGTCAGTGCATAAATTTGTAGAGTTTTTCCTAAAGTTTAATAAACACGACACACGTACACAACGAAGACTTTAACCATCAATAATATATCTGCTTCACTATTTACAACAGTCTGTCAACGCTCGAGCTAAGTTTTCGATTCCGCGCCTGCGGAAATCACGTGGTTTGCAGGCGAAAAACGCGTCGAGTCATGTTCGGAGCGCATTTTCATCTAGAAATAAAGTTCCTTGACGGTTGCTCGGAACGTTATCAATTTAAAGGCTGAATTACGTTCTACGATCCTGCAACATATCACCGTCGTGGCTCACTGTGGCGACCGTCAGGGGGGCTGCACGATGAGGGGTCACGTCAGCCAAGAGCAGTCAACACATTCTGACGGCAACTGTGGGAGAGTCGTTAACACTCGTGGTTGCTACAGCATAGGAGCGTCGCCTTAGATAAGTGTGTGGAATGTGGGGAGAGCAGCCGCAGCTGCCTGTAACACGACGTGGGCAGCGAGCGACCGCGACGGGTCGCCGTGGGAATTGGCCGCGTATGTTCGCCAAACTTTTAACACGAGTCGGATTAAGGTGCTACGCGGATTTAACTGTCCAAGAGTTCCGCGAGTTCTGACAAGGGAACCTCCCCATCGCACCCCCATCAGATTTAGTTATAAGTTGGCACAGTGGATAGGCCTTGAAAAACTGAACACAGATCAATTGAGAAAACAGGAAGTTGTGTGGAACTATGAAAAAAATAAGCAAAATATACAAACTGAGTAGTTCATGCGCAAGATAAGCAACATCAAGGAGCATGTGAGCTCATGAGTGCCGTGGTCCTGTGGTTAGCGTGAGCAGCTGTGGAAGAAGAGGTCCTTGGTCGCGCGATGGCTGCCAGCGATGGCCAACGGCCTCTGAGCCCGCCTCCGTACCGAGGGCACCTCAGGCCCGTGTTCTACATCCACACGGATACTCTGCAAATCACATTCAAGTGCCTGGCAGAGGGTTCATCGAACCACCTTCACAATTCTCTAACAGTCCAATCTCGTATAGCGCGCGGAAAGAACGAACGCCTATATCTTTCCGTACGAGCTCTAATTTCCCTTATTTTACAGTGGTGATCGTTTCGCCCTATGTAGGTCGGTGTCAACACAATATCTTCGCATTCGGAGGAGAGAGTTGATTGGATTTTCGTGAGTATTTTCTGTCGCAACGAAAAACGCCTTTCTTTTAATGATTTCCAGCCCAAATCCCGTATCATTTCTGTGACACTCTCTCCCATATTTCGCGATAGTACAAAACGTGCTGCCTTTCTTTGAACTTTTTCGATGTACTCCGTTAGTCCTACCTGGTGAGGATCCTACACCGCGCATCAGTATTCTAAAAGATGACGGACAAGCGTGGTTTAGGCAGTCTCCTTAGTAGACCTGTTACTTTTTCTAAGTCTGCTGCCAATAAAACCCAGCCTTTGGTTAGCCTTCCCCCTTCAAGCTAGACGAGTTTCGTTCTATGCAGTTTTTTCGTTTGACGCTTATTTCGCCCGGGCACGATCAATGGACCACCCTGCATAAGACAAGAAGTGTCTCCCGCAGTTGGTAGATCGGTTACTGCCGTTACAATAATGATGATGATGATGACGATGATCATTTGTGCAGCGCTCAAATGCGCCGTCATCAGCGCCCGTAAAAAGTCCCATTTTTTTACACAGTCCAATTTTTTTACACAGTCCAATCCAGTCACTGTCATGAATGATGATGATGATGATGAAATGATGAGGACAACACGAACACCCAGTCCACGAGCAGAGAAAATCCCCCACCCGTGCTGCTACAATGACAGGTTATCGAGATTTAAGTGAGTTTGAATGTAGTGTTAATAGTCGGTGCACAAGCGATGGGACACAGATCTCCGAGGTAGCGATCAAGTGGGGATTTTCCCGGACGAGTGTACCGTGAATATTTGCAATCCGATAAAACATCAAATCTCCGACATCGCTGCGGCCGGAAAAACATCGTGCAAGAACGGGACCAACGACGACTTAAGAGACCCTTCCCCAAATTGTTGCACATTTAAATGCTGGGCCATCAACAAGTGTCGGCGTGCGAACCACTCAACGAAACCTCATCGACATGGGCCTTCGGAGCCGAAAGCCCACTCGTGTACCCTTTGCTGGACGACACAACGCTTGACGTCTCGTCTGGGCCCGTCAGCACCGACTTTGGATGTTAACGACTGGAAACATGTTGGCAGGTCGGATGCGTCTCGTTTCAGATTATATCGAGCGGATGGACGTGTACGGGTATGGAGACAACCTCATGAATCCAAGGACCCTGCATATCAGCAAGGGACTGTCCAAGCTGGTGGAAGTAATGTAATGGTGTGGGACGTGTGCAGCTGGAGTGATATGGGACCCCTTAAACGTATAGATATTACTCTGACAAGTGACACGTACGTAAGCATCCTGTCTGATCACCTGCATCCATTCGTGTCCATTGTGCATTTCGACGGACTTTGGCAATTCCACCAGGACAATGCGACACCCCACACGTCCAGAGTTGCCACAAAGTGGCTCCTAAGTATAAACACTCCCACTGGCCACCAAACTCCCCAGACATAACGTTATTGAGCCTATGTGGGATGCCTTGCAACGCACTGTTCAGAAGAGATCTCGAACCCCTGGGTCTCTTATGGATTTATGGATAGCCGTGCAGGATTCGTGGTGTCAGTTCGCTCCAGCACTACTTCAAACATTAGTCGAGGCCACGCCACGTCGTGTTGCTGCACTTTAGCGTGCTGGCGGGGGCCCTACACGATACAAGGCAGATGTACCAGTTTCTTTGGCTCTTCAGTGCAGCTATGAAATCAGAGTATTCTTCATTTGGTGAGGACTTTTTCACTGTTAATTTGGGTGAAAACAGAATTAGGATAGGTTAAACGGTTCCCGACATACCGGACCTGAGCAGCTTCGGTGAATCACCGTGTAGTTTCCAGTGTGTGTCGGCTCCCGCATCCTCTAGCCTGAAGACGGGCGTCGTTCCATCGAAACAGATAGCATTCGGGCTAGCAAACAATGAGTGACTAACCGGTGCGCAAATAATGCTTTGCGAAGGAAGCTGTCGGTAGTGGTGCGTTACGTAAGTAAGTAAGGCAGCTGACAGGTGGTGTCGTCTGTGAAAGTGAGCGTCGCCGTGTCCTTGGGCAGGTGCGGCCGGCCTTACGTGACGGGCGCGGGAAGTAGCCTGGCCGGCCTGCTGTCCCTGCCTGCCTGCTTCGCAGCCGGCCACAGCGGGGACCACTTCAGAGGCGGAGCGAGGGCCCCAACCCAGAGCAACAAGCGTCTAGCCTCTCAGCTGTTTATACACCGGAGCCCACTGGGCGCACAATGCAGTACCTCAATTTGCGACTCGAATCACGCTGTCCTTCCCTGAAGTCATAGTCGAGTGATCCAGTACAATGCTTATTTCCCAGCGACGCAATGAAGAGAACTGAGAACCACCGAATACCGGTAGCGCCCGTGACAGTTGAATATTGAAATGTAAGGAAGGACCGCAATCAATCGCAGAAGCCGTAATTTACTGCAGGTATAGATTTCGACTATAGCCCGATCATCATCGGCGCTAGAATGCGAAAATAGAAAGCATCAAGGACAGACAAAAATTTTGTATATAACGCAGCCATGCGAGTTCATGTAAGCGGGAACGTAGCCATAACATATAATTACCAGAACAGTCATACGGAGATAAGCACGTCAGAGCATAGACATTTGACAACAGGTTCTTTTCCTACATTGAAAATACGGTTCGGAATGTTTTTATTCTATATTATTATAAGATTCGAATAGCATTTTCGGTAAATGTTCTTACAAAACATGTGTTCTTTTTATGTGCTTAAAAGTCACTAATTTGGTCACGTGAATGGAAAAAGCGGGGTTATTTATTGGCTGATGCTCTGTTGATGTCAGAGGCTAGGCGTAACACGAAGCTGTGTGTGTGTGTTGTACAAGTGTTAGGACAACTTACTATTATTTTTTCGTATTTTTTCTGCAATCAATTTTGTTATTTAGTGATGGAAAACGCATTTACAACTTTTAAGTACCAACTGAAAGAGATTTTGTGAAGGTTGACAATGGAACCTTCCCAAAGCTGATGCATTTATGGTCTTTTCGTTCTTCAAAGACAACCCAGATTTTTGTGCTCCGGAAATAAGAAACGTGAGAACGGCATTGCGTGGCGGCCGTGGCGAAAGCAAAAATTAGGGATTATTTGCTCGGACGATGCTGAGAGGGTTTTCTAGGGAACCTTGTGAAAGCTTGCACAATAAAATACAGTTGCAACTTTCTCATTCAGCGACCGGAAAATTATGTCTATAAAATATACAGCTAACACAGCAGAACCTCACAATGTCTGTTGCTCTACTGCGTACTTAACTGCTGCTGCTGCTGCTTCTCAAGCACTATGATTTGTAAGCGCTTAACCAGGACCAACTTTTATTTTATCATAATGCCTGGTCTTATTACATTTCCTGGTACGTTCTAATCAATGTTCAATTTTTCTCTTTGTCAACGTCGTACAGCTTTACAACATACAACGACTTGTTTGGGAGGAATTATGTGGTCGGAGGTTGTTAAGGGGTTTCTGACTTTCTTCATAGTACGAGCTGCATCACGCATAAAATACGGTTCATTAATACTATCATGGAATTCACCTCAAATTGGAAAATAGGCATTAAAATGTAATATGCTACAGAATTTAATGGTCTTATACTACTCTATTTAAGAATAAAGCAAACTTAAAACGAGATACATTTTAAGCGAAGAGAGCGAAGGAAAAAGATCTTCCTCCGAATGAGCATCGATCTTCCGAAGACTGCATTAGAAACCCAGCACGCCACCTACTATACTACAAGCGGCGTGTGCATTTGGAGTCTCTAGTTACATCGCTATGATCCTCACAGAAATAAACAAAAGTGGTGACCACTATCTCATTTGCATCCCTACGAGTAAGTGGTAACGGGGTTTTACTCGTGTTCCCATTCTCTGAAACACTCAAGAACTACTTTTCAGTAGTTTTTATTGATGAATTTGCACAATATGGCACCATTTGTAAACCATTTTCCGAAACGTGAATCCCTAACCAAGACACAACTGTGAATAAACTTTACAGGAGTAGGGGGCAGGGTGCTAGCCAGCGACGTCACAGATATCACGTGACTCAAAAGGAGCGTTTCAGCGGGCTTTCAATTACTTGATTATCATTTCCTTTCCTTAAAAAAAAATTTAAAAAAAACTGATATTCACGAGGAAAAAAGGCATGCTGTGTGAGTAAAATGGCAATCAACGTTTTAAGTCTATTTCCAGAAAACAGTCAAATACACTACTGACGCTAACATTTATGTGGCAGAAACAAAACTGAAGCCGTTGCTTACAGCCTGCACAGACAGCGAGATACGAGACATTGAGGACGTGTAGTGCTTGCGCTCTACTGGAAGTATACATCCTAGAAGCTACAGCTCCACTTTATTGAACACCATAACATCTTAAAATACAACATATGTGATTTATGCAAATTACATAACGAATATACACTGTCGACTAACATAAATGTGACCACCTCCTGCAGCCCGGACCGTTGCGAGACGCGCAGGAGGTGGGAAGTAAGCCACGCCGTGTCGTGGCGCGGGCAGCCCACGGAGTTGGCTTCACAGATTCTATTTTGGATTCAAATCCAGAGAGTTTAGTGGCCAGCGGAGTACAGTGAACTCATCCTGATGCTCTACGAACCACGCTCATATGCTGTGAGTTCGGTGACACGTTACCGTGTCCCGCTGGTAAGAAAAAAAAAAAAAAACTGCATGTGGGGGTTGACACAGTCCCCGAGGACACATACGTACTTGTGATGATCCTTAATGCCTTCCAAAATGACGACCCCCAGGCAATGCCACTAAAACATTCTCCAGACCATAACGCTTCCTTCTCGTTTGCTTCAGACGTCCTCTAGAGCATAAAACGTGATTCACAGGACAAGGTCACCTTTCGTCACTAAGTGGATATCCCGTCGCTCTACTGGCGTTCAAATTCCAGTCATCGCCGCCGATGAAAAGCAACTAGCGCGGGTGCAAGAAACGGCGCCTGCTGCGGAGGCCCATACGCAGCAATGCTCACCGAACGGTCGTCGAGCAGACACAATTAGTGACCCCCTTGTTTCATCTGGGCCGTCAGTCGCTCCACAGCTGCGCGTCTCTTCATCCGTACACATCTCCGAAGCCCTGGCTCACCCCTGTAATGTATGGCCTGTCGTCCATCACAGTTGCCTCTGCGCCGGTTCGAGACAGCGCAATACTTCCGTGCACGGTATACTTTAACCGAGGCCGCACGCCAAAAGTTTACAAACTCAGCCGTTCCGGAAGTGCTTGCACCCGTGCCCTTTTGAACGTCAGATAAATTGCTCCGTTTCCACATTACGAGAGTCCTAGGCACCTGCAACAAGCCAGTCAACGGTGCTGCTCCAGCCAGTCCCTGCTAGCTGGGAAGGGGTGCCCACGAGTAGCCCGTCTGTGATAGCCGTGCACTAGGCCACAGTTTGCCTCTATACGGGTGCCAATTTTAAGTGCTTGACAAAAAGGACAGGTGGCATCGAGCCTGTTGTCGAACTGCCTGCCTACTTACCTAACACGTATTTTTCCGCAATTAAAATCTAGGACTGGGTAGTTTCACAACATCGAATACTAGCCCTACGTGCTCACATGTTAACTGTTATTAGTTGTTGAAATCTATTTTTTGAGAACATACCTTAGCATTTTTGCCTCTAATTTGGTGAATATGCGTATATGTGGAAATTAACGTGTGGATTCTTTTACAATGGAGACATTTTTTCTTGTAATATTATGACATGAAGCACTTTTTTCGTGTTTTTGCAATACTGTGACATCAAACAGCGATTTTCATATATTAACCTCAACCAGAAATGTAAATCTCGCGCTTTTTCGCGCTGCTGACATATTATGCAGATATTTTAGATTTTTTCAACGTCGTAAAAGTAGAAAACTAATTAATTTACTGCCCTGATACGTTTTTTAATTGTGCAGCAATATACTGGAGGCAGTACGAGATCGTGCTCTAAAAATCGAACTTCCCCTCAAAGAGCTGTGTAAAAATCACATTTTCCACTTTGCTCACGTCTTCTGCAGACTGTTTTGAATTTCTTCTACATCTTAGATGCAGGAAATAATTAATTTATATCTGTGTTGCATTTTTAATTGCAATATTGTGACATATTAACTGATTTGATTCTACAGCTTTTTCTCTTGTATTAACCTCAAATAAGCCGCCAATACTCGGTAAAAACCTAGCACTTTTTGCGTTGTCGACGTATTTGTCGATGTTTTAGAATATCGTAACATTCTAATTAAATTAAGACTCAGACGTGTCTTTTGCTGTACAGCCATCTGTCTGTAGCAGTGTGAACTACTTACTCATGGTACAACGAACGACCTAAAGACGGTTTTCAACAGTGGGGCCATCGATTGGCGTGGTAAAGAGATGAAACTACGGTCACAATTTTTCAGTGCAACCATCGATCAGTGACAGCAGGAACTCGGATGCGAAACTTTAATTGCTATATTTAGCGTTTTCTGGGTTTGCGGAATGGTATTTACCTCTCCTAACTCGTTATTTCCACTTTATAAGCAATTGTTGGTTTTTAATTATTTATAGATAAATATGGTATCTTCCAGTATTTCATCGCGAAAAATATATAGCTTCAAATCGAAGTAACCAACGTGAAGATAGGTGAGCCAGCCCTGAGCGGACATGTTCCAAACATCTCAGATGGTTCGCGAGCAGTCTACGACTAGTTCCGAAGAGGTAGCGCGTGAACCCGTGTTAACGAAAAATTTGTTAAAAGTTGTCTCCGAAAACGTACATGCCCGATCTCTGTTAATAGTGTGAAGTACTTTTTATTACTCCTGCCGCTCTAGAGAAATGATGATTAATATTTGGGAACATCGCTGCGAACATTAACGTTAAAACTGGGTCTAGAAATCGTTTTACTGATTTTGTAACTTTATGGATAAAAGAAAATCAGTTGACATCGTATTATTTCGCAATTCTCATTTTGTTAATATTAAGACTTCCACTTTTACTATTCGGGCAACGGCCTTAACCGCAGTGGTTACACCGATTCCCGTCAGCTCACCGAAGTTAAGCGCTGTTGGGTGTGGCCGGCTCTCGGATGGGTGACCATCCGGGCCGCCACGCGCAGTTGCCATTTTCGGGGTGCACTCAGCCTAGTGATGCGAACTGAGGAGCTACTCGATCGAACACTAGTGGTTCGGGTCAAAGAAAACCATCATAACGACCGGGAGAGCGGTGTGCTGACCACACGCAACCCCTATCCGCATCCTCAGTGAGGATGACACGGTGGTCGGATGGTCCCGACAGGCCACTTGTGGCCTGCAGACGGAGTACTTTTACTATTCCGTTACGCACTGGTTATTGCATCCACGTTAGAGTAAGCAGCCGGCGCAGAGGGGAGCAATCGCGACAAAGACAACGGACCCGTGGTCTGGTCAGACGAGTCCCGATTTCAGCTGATAAAAGCTGAAGATCCGGTTTGAGTGTCGCGCAAACCCCGCAAAGACATGGACCCGAGCTGTCAACGAGCCATTTTGCAAACTGTTGGTGGCTCCGTAAGAGTGTGGGCTGCTTTTTCATGGAATGGGCTGGGTCCTCTGGTCCAATGGAACCGATCACTGACTGCAAACGGTTGTGTTCGGCTGCCTGCAATCATATACGAACTTCATTTTCTCAGATTGTGATGTCATCTAATGCGGCCACAATTGTTCGCGATTGACACGAACATTCCAGACAATTCGAGGGAGTGATTCGGCCACCCAGAACGCCCAACATGGATCTCATCGAACAATTATGGGACATAATCGAGAATAAGTTCGTGCACGAAGTCCTGCACCGGCAACACTTTCTTAATTACGGACGGCTATAGAGGCAGCAATGGCTCAATACTTCTGCAGGGGACTTGCAACGACTTGTTGAATTCGTGCCACGTCAAATTACTGCAGTGCGTCGCGCATAAGGAGATCAGAAACGATATTAGGAAGTATCCCATGACTTTTGTCACCTCGTTGAACGCTGTTGTCGAGATACTCAAAAAAAAAAAAAGAAAACCTGTAAAACACGCTTCGAAGGCAGATCACATGGGTGCGCCAATTCCAGTTGTGCAACTACCAACAGACGTGACGAGCCGGAGTGTTGACGTAAAAAACTTTCTGTCTATGAGAAGTGTAAATGCTAGTGCGCACCGTGAGAGAGTGAAACAATTTCATTCCATAAAATAAAACTGAAAATAGGATATACACTCATTTAATGTAATTTTTGATATTACAACTAGACGTTTTGTGTAACCTGTAATCCATTTGGTCCTCACTGTCCTTATAATTATGAGGAGAACTTGACTGTCGTGTGCCTTCGTCCCGCATAGGCGAGGGATCGGCGTTGTCGTTAACGGATTTGGCGCGGTATTTTAAGGAGCGATCGGATGCACGTGACCACCCTGTTACTCCCGCGACGGAATGGAGTGTTATTCGTGGGAAAGTGAAACGTTTTCCACGTTCTCTGATGTGGGACTCCACGTACCGGGTGTGGGACATGCATGCTGGCCGGCACACCAACAACCGTCGTTAATCCGCCGGGAGGGAGAATACGATCCGGGGCCGGCGCACCCCTCCGACCCGGAAGCGCCCTTCTTCTGGTCTATAAATATGTATTTTTGGCTTAACTGGAACGAATTATGTATAAGACAGGTCTTACGGCACAAAAAACGTATCAGATACTTTTTTAAATTTCGTCTTGATAGTTCGTGCATGAGAGGGTTTCATGACGAGGTAGTCTTGTGATAGAAATTAAAAATTCAGCTTTTAATCGAAAGAAAGTGAAGCTTGAAAATCTGCAGTCAACAGCTGTTTCATTACTCGCATTCCCTGTCGAGTGAGAAGTCGATCAAAATAATTGGTTGTTTTGTCTGTGCATTTTACAGTTCGTGAATAATGTTTACAAATTGATTCGTCGTGGGACTGCGAAACAATTGGCGCGGCAGTGGCGAAAAAGAAGCTGATGTTCAAACTGGAAGCCGAGTCCAGTGATGAGTGGTGGCTTAGCAGACGTACAGAGGGTTATACTGCTTTGTGGCTTTCATATTTCATTGTGTCTCGAGGAGACGAGAACGATATTAAGAAACTCGCAAGCACAGAAGCACAAAGAAACTGGGCAACGTGTTTTCACTTCGTTCACGTCGGTGGCGTTCCTTCGCGAAACGTGGAGTGTCGCGCGCTAAACGTACATGTTGGGGATATAATACAGTAATGGGGTACTTTTTGGTTGCAAAAACAAGAGAAGATTTTATTTTTTTATGTTGTGCACATAGTTGAGAGTATGTTGACTCCAAGTTTTCGGCCTCCAAAACCCTCGGGACAACTTTTTGTGGCCAAAAGTAAATTTTGGCACTTATTTCGGGTTTTCGTTTATTGCTAGGAAACTATGCGTCCTACTGAAAATTTTACCACTCCCAAAATGAAAGAGCATTAAATTTTGTGTCGAAAGATGTACTTAAATGTCAAAATCGGTGCAGCCGTCTGTCTGGAATAAGTTGTCAAAGTACGTTCATTTTTATCAACTTGCCTAAAATATCGGCTCCAGCGCCTGTCACTGAAGAACGGCTACTGCAAATGAAAAATTTCTTGTTATCAAAAATGTCGAGCTGAAATTTCATGTTACAAAAAAAATCTAGTTTTTCAGTTTTAGGTACTACTAAGCGTTCATACACTTGAAAGAAAAAATAATTTCATTGTGACGTTTTTTGTAAGTTTATGTTATGCAATGAAATGGAATTTCGAATAGGAAGACATAAATGTGCCCCACCTTCGAGTGTACGCATATCTATAGATCTGCCTCGATTGACATGTCATACACAGCTGAGGCTGCGATCCCCTCCGTTCCTTCGATACTGTTTGCATTGTTAGCCGCGCCCACTCTTCCTGATTGTGCGGGAGACGCTGTAACAAAAGGATGTAAGCGGAGCAGGCTAGGACGGGGGATTGCCCTAGCGAAGATATGAGCTGCATATGGGGAAATCCATTGAGATAAGCGATTCTGACAAAGGGCAGATTGTTATTACGCAGAGTCTGTGGACGATTATCTCGAAAACGGAGAAGCTCGTCGTATGTCCAAGTGCTACCGTCGTGGGCATCTACAGAAAGGGGAAGAAGTCGCAGTGAAACTGTGAGTGACTAGGTGCTAAATGGTCGGGCGTCCACGGCTCTTCACAGAATGTGGTGTTCGGAGGTTTGGAGGCTTTTATGTTCCGTACAGTAGGACAGATGGTGATCTGCGCCATATCTGCCGAGAGAGCACAATGCTAGAGCAATCGCAAAGCTTTCTGAGCACACATTGCTGAACATGGACCTGTGAAGCAGATCACCCCTACGTGTTCACATGTTGACCCAACAACGTCGTCACTTACGATTGCAGTGGGCACGGGACGATCGGGATTCGACCGTCGACGAATGGAAACGTGACAGCTGTTCGGGTAAATCACATTTTTTCTACAATAGCTCGATGGCCGTGTCGACAAACGCCGTCATCGATTTGACCGGCGGCTCGAAACGCAGGCTCGTGGGAGCAGTATTATGCTACGGCAGACATTCTCGTGCGCTCGCACGGGACCCTTCGTAGTAATCGAAGACACGATGAGAACTGCGAACCAACTGCATCCCTTCGTACTTGAAGTCTTCCCCCACCGCGATGTCATCTTTCAGCAGTGTACTTGTCCGCGTCTCGGAGCCAGAACCGTACTAGGGTGGTAGCAGGATGCTTATCTTCCGAGTAACAGGCAAAATTCCAAAAAAGTGCGAGAATTCTGCCCTCAAAAAGTTGTCGCAATGGTTTTGGAGGTAGAAAACTTGGGTTCAACATACTCTCAACTGTGTGCATAAGATAAAAGATATAAAATCTTGTACTCGAATTGCTGCAAGCAACAAACCTTTTTTGCGACGCCGTCACTGTGCTAGTAGGTGAGGCGCGAGTGTCGAGTGTGCGACAGTGAGAGGAAAGGGGCAGTGTGAAAGCCGCTGCCGCTGCCGGTCCAACTCTGCGTTCCCATTCTGAGGGCGGACCAGCACCAACAGTGGCACATGCCTTCACTCCGGAGAAATTCACAGCTTGATCGAGGACGTAGCGATTAGGAGCAGCACGCCACAAGCGCTACTTCCCGCTTTGCCCCCTTTCACGACCGGCGTATTTTTCAAAACAGATCTGCCGCCTCATTCGCCGACCCCTGCTGAACAGCCGTTTTGGAGCCACTGTCACGCGATGCCGTTGCTGATGGGGAAAGACGCAACTGAATAGAACAAAGGCGGACCGCTCTGCCGGACGACAAGAGTTACGAACGGGTGTACCGATCGTTGGGGACCGGCGACAGCGTCCGCTCCAGAGGAGACCGGAGGCAGCGAGACGGAGCGCCGCCGCCGCTGCCGCTGCCGCTTTCGCTTTCGCCCGCGCGCCCCGGCCGGCAGGAATAGCGTCACGTAGAGAGAGCGGCGCGCCCAAGGCCGCGGGCGGCGCGGCGCGCTAACGGGACGCCAACACAGCTGGCGGCATCACCGTGTCCTGTCCACTCGCGTCGGAGCGTCTGCTCAGTCCCGACAGGCAGGGCGATTTGCCCAACTCGATATAGTGCACCCGGCCTCGTGCGCGTTACATTGTATCAGATTTGTTGACGACGTCGTAATAACTGCATACTCCGAAGAAGGAAGGCGCAGAATGCTGCACGCTGTGAAACGAAACTACTAGTAATGAAATTAAGGAAAAAGTATCAATACGAGAGGTTGTACTGTTACATTCCATCCCGGATTTTCCATTGTTTGATTTAAGGAAAAAGTATGGGCGACATTAAAACCGACATAAAAACTGATGGCGTCACAACCGATCAGTTGAAACAATTTCGTTTTCTCGGTACTATAATCATACGCTTAATGGAAATGAAGAGAACGACTACACTAGCAAAACAACCATTTACGACGAAGAAAAACATTTTAACGCGCAAACATGTGCATATAGGTGACAGAAAATCCTTTGCAAAATCATTTGTATGGAGTACAGAGCTCTATGGAAGTGAAAGGAAGGGAAAACTGGAAAGGAACTAACTCGAAGCAGCTGACACGCGGATACGACGGAAAATAACAAGAACCAGCTGGATGGAAAAAGAAACTAACCTCGAGGTCTCGAGAGAACCCGAGGAAGAGAGATTATTAAAGGAAATTCTAACGAGAAAAATAAAATTTATTGAACACGCCACCAGTCGCAACACTTTCGTCGTTAACATTCTTGAAGGGAAATTGCTGGCAAAGAAACGAAGAGGACAGCCTAGGGAGAAGTTTCCGGGAGACATAGGGATGAGAATAGGATATGATAGTTCTATGCAACTGGAACCAACAGCCAGTGACAGAAGACAGTGATTACATCGACAAAGCAATGGCCTTTACAATGTATGTCCGTATATGTGTATATGGGGAATGGGGGAGGAGGATCAAGAATTTCCGTGTCATTTTCTCACCACTGGCGTACCATTTCTTCATCAACTTATACTGGCTGTAATACAGCACTGTATAAACATAAATGAAAAGCTTATTTTTCTGGCCTGTCCTCTGTCAGTCAGAGCTTTTATTCCGTCTCTGATGGCGTCGTCTTTGACGGGGGCCTCAACCACAATTTACCTTTTAGGTTCAGTGTCTGGACATCACACGAATGACTCGTTTTCACTGAGAACTTTCAATCGCCTTAGACGTCGCGTCACGATGCATATATATGGCTGTATTATTTTCGACAGTACAACTGCCTATACAAATCACATAATTACAGTCTCTCCCACAGTCTCAAAGCAATCCAACTTACAAAATCAGCAAGAAACTGAATCAGATTGTCAACAAAACGTTGAAATTTGAAGACAGAATAATTATGAACTAATTAATTGTATGAACGATATTCACATTCCTAAGACAGCTTCGTTCGCGTTATTTCAGATTACAAACTTCTACAAAAACATAACATTGAAGGAAACAATAGAAATTATTAAAGATAATTTGCTAAAGCATAAAAACTTGACTTTCCCAGGAATATGTGAATTCATTGATTCGTCATTACTAGCGCATCACACAATTAATTTTCCTCTAATAATAAAATGTACCAGCAGAAAGATGGCATAGCTATGGGCAGCTGTCTTGCCAGTTTACTTCCTGATACCTTCATCAACAATTTACAATCTAAATTCTTTACAGGAAACACTCAGATAGTTAACAAACTACTATATTATAAAAGATACTTAGATGATGTATTAATCTTACTTGACGGTACGACGAACAAATAGAGGAACTTGAAGAAGTAATGAATACAATGCATCAAAATATCGTCTTCACTGCTGAACACGAGATGCTCAAAGGTTTAAATTTGCTGGATCTGTCCATATGTAGCTCCAAGAACAGATATAAATATCGAGTATACAGGAAGCAAACGTACACAGATGTCAATATCAGTAACACCTCACGCCAACCAGATAAACACAAAATGGCTTCATACAGACCAATGCTGAACAGAATGCACAAAATCCCACCAGAAACAGCTGACGAAACTGATGACTTAAACGTCATTCAACTAACTGCTGACAATAGTGCCTACAGTCCAAAATCAATAAGTGAGCTAACTAGTAAAATGAATTCACGTACAGCTAACAACTAACAACACAGACAAACCAACACAAGGTAACACCACATCACAGATAACAGAAAAATTTGTGGACATGTCATTTTTTTACAGAAACTAGCGAAGTAGCGAACTTCTTTCAAGGAACAAATGTCAGAATCATTTTTTTACAGAAATACTAAAATAAAAATATTTGCAAGCCACACAAGCGATACGGTATATACAAATGCAACTGTAATTGATACTCGAATATATACATTGGTCAAAGAGGAAGAAAGGACTTCAATATGCGTTTTTGCGAAAAACTTCGTTTAAAAAATTAGGAATATCCACATTTGCTTTTTATGCAGCTGAAGATTAACACCAAGCGACATAATTCACAACTCACAAATGTTCCGCCTGGTCAAAAGAAAAAAAAAAATACTCGAAGAAATTGAAATTTATTTTAGCAAATGTACATCCCCAAGTGGTATTCTAAATGACTAAACAGAGTTACCGAACAAATTTTTTGTAGGAAATTTTCGTAATTTACTTACACAGTCACGCGCTAAGTGCACTCATGAAAAAACAATACAATGTGAGCCCATCTAAGGCATACAGTAGTTGTTCTCCCTTTATTGTTTGTAAATTTTAATTGAAGTGCGAATAAAACGTTTAATATCAACACATTTATGGAAAATGTGCTATATTATTTTTTGTAATATTATATATAGTGTAATTAGGCAGTGACAACTGGATTTATTAAGCAGCCATAAATAGCACTCAGCATATTGACGCAAAACTTAAAGCAGAGACAGTACTTTCAAAGCCTGTAGCTAAAATATAACATTGACCACTGATGTAACTTTGCGAAGTAAACAGGCGCATACGGCACTATTTTTGTGCAGTGTACATTGGAAAACTGCTTGTGCCACGATTACAAATGAGAAAATCAGAACAAAAGCAATAAGGAGAGTAGAATGTAAGAAATAAACAAGTCGCCAAGTGTAGCAGTTAAACAAAATTCTTAATTTGCACGGCCAGCTGCAGCTTCGAAATTGCTGTCGATGTTTTAATAACGTACTACCTGAAGATTTAAATACGTATTCAGCCAATCTAGGATGTGTTGAAGACCAAAATGCAATTGGCATAGAAAAGTGACCGATTCGTGTATTTCTTACGGCAGCCTCAGTACGCTACCCTCACAAATTGTGAACTGCCGCACGTTGCCCATCTGCCTCCATCGCCAACTTGACTACGGCCGCGGAGCCAGACGTTCCCCAGGGTCATTACAGGCGAAACTGGAAGAAGCCGTCGCCTTGTCAAGTGGCATCATCCCGGCGTTTTGGAGAAGCTCCGACGGCCGGGTGTTCTGCAACTGGAGCAGACGGCGACCCGGACAGCAGGCAGGTTGTGCAGACAGCGCGGCTGCCGCTGGCACGGTGGCCGAGTGGCCGCGCGCGCGACCGGAAGGCGGTCGCCCCACTTGTGGCCGTGACTCCCCCTCCCCCTCCCCCGCCCCGCACACGCTCGGCATCGTTATACAGTCCGGATTAGCTGTCGCCCCTATACTCTTCGAGACGGGATAGAGTGGTTCCCGTTCCCAGTACCAACTCGTATACGGATACGCACTGTTTGGACGCTGCACGAACAACATGCGGAGGCATACCTTCCGCTGTCCCACGCTTTCTGGCTGCAGTATCGATAGTGTCGGGCTCGCATCGAGAAACGTGCTCTATTATACATCTCGCAAAAAATATTTACAAGATCGCGATGTCGCTTCCGTAGACGCGGGCGTGGTCAAGCAATGACTCTTGCCACGGTCCATCAATGTACGAAAAGCTAAGATTGTCCGAATAAAAAGTGCCTTCAGCCACGTACTCTGTTTATTCTTACTAATCAACATTATTTACGTTATCTCAAATACGCGGATTTTATATGCGTGTAAACATTATAGTTGTATGTGTATTGTGATGTAAGTACTACGTCCAATTAATATAAATGTAAACTCAGAGGAAAGAGGACACGGAGACTGATGGAGGCGAGAATGTGCTAGACAGATGACTAATGGCATTGCACGCTTTCCTAGTGCGATACGTGACAACTACAAAATGGTGGTTACAGTAAAAGGCGCGTAAAATAAAGAATACCAGTACCAACAGCTGCAGTGAAACAGAGAAAAGAGTAATGGCATTTGTGACACTAGTTGGTGACATATTGAGGGAGAAATACCTAAAGTTACACAATTAATTTTTAACTTGATCTATGTAGAAAGTGGTTTAAAGCGAGCCTAGACTGTCCAGGTTAGAACGCTAACATACAACAGGGCAGACCAAACTCCGCGTACATGCGGTGCGCTACTCGTAAACAAGGAACAATATTGCTTCACAACTCTGCTGTGGAAGGAAGGACTTGTGCGCGTCATTAAACTGTTAGCGTTTAGTGTGCTTTATAAACCATTAAACGCTCGCCGATACCATTGTAACGAAAACTGAATGTGAGGTCTATGCTAATGAGACCGCTATTAGTCACAGTATTAAATTGATGCAAATTAGTATACACGGATAGTATACAGTATTTTTGTTTAAGTTTTGGCACAGTTAACTTACACAATTCCTTTCAATTCTTCTGTTTTTCTTTTCAACAAGGTAAGAACAGCGTGTCCATTCAATGTTACGTCCATTTTTACGGGAAGTAGCGTAAATCTAAAGTGTTTTGATTTAGAAACTTCCGAACTTGTAGTTCGTTCACATACAGTTTGCGTGCATTAAAGTTGCATTAAAGTTAAATTCTATTGTGATTAATTTAATTAACAGATACCGCAGTTAAGAGACTGCCGAGTTCTCATTGCAAGTGGGAATAATCAACTTTTTATATCGTATCATACATCTGAAGTGCTAATGGTTAGGCCTTATTTTTCTGCATACCGAATAACTAAAACGTGTTAAGTGAATTTATTCTATTTTTAAGTATCTAATCTACTTTTCAAGGAGTGGTAAGTGTGGATGTTGCTGTAGGATAGTCAAAAAGGGAGTGGTATGTGTAGACTGTGGGTTGGAACTTCATTTGCGGTAACAGAGGTTGGGAACTCAATCAGGCTCACCCATGGAACTGTAGTCTCTGCAGAAAAAGACAAGAGAATCGCTGATCACGAGGCAAAGATTTTTGCCTTTCAGGCAGAAGCACGACACGTGAGATTTGAACTGGAAAGGTTGAAGGGGGAAAATATCGACGGAACAATGGGAGAAAGGAGAACAGGTTTTAAACATAATCTGTATTTAAACATAGGGTATCGATAAAACTTGACTTGTTACCTGGAGTATGTGGGGAAGAGCCTTGTCCAGATCTAGGTCATAGTATGGTACAGCAGACTTTTAGCAAAGGAGATCAGTGCAAGTCAGGAACAAAAGACTATAGGAACAAAAGTGTCTTGCTGCCACCTAGCAGCCGTAGGAGAGGGGTAGACCAGATGGTACAGGACAAATCAGGAACAGTGTTCCATGTCAGAAGTATTGTGAAGCCCAGTGCTAACATTAATCACGTATCAGAGCACATATGGAATTTGAGCAAAGGTTTTGGCAAAGACGATCAGGTTCTTGTAATGCCTCGAGTGGGGAACAGCCTGGCTAAGGAGCGTTATAAGAGACTTAAATGAAATAGGAGTAGCCGTGACCAACCCTGGATGGACACTGTTGTGAGCCGTCCGAACACTGAGTCGACCAGGCTGCTGCTGACTGAAATGATATCTCATACGAGTCCAGCGCCACGCGGTACAATTGGCAGATGGTGATATACTATACATGGTTCACACCAGAGTAGGAGAGAGGAAGATACGTTGCTTGAGCTTTTTGAAGATAGTACACAGGGGTCACCATCACACAAAGCCAAATACCTGTGGTTACTGGTGTCAGAGAGGCACCTTTTTTGGGTAAGAATCAGGATCGAGGCACCCTGTTTTTAAAGCAATCAAAATAACAGAAGAGCCCCACAAAATTATTAAGAACGCACAGCAAAGTGAGGCTAGCTGATTTCATCAGACTATTTAAAGCTCGAGTAATAAGACAGAAGAGCTTCTTGTCTGTCTGGAAAATTTAGAGACATCCCGTGCCTATATGAAAATCAGATAACCTCAGGGTTACTTCAGTTAAATATAAAACATTACAAAAAAATGGTTCAATTGGCTCTGAGCACTATGAGACTTAACATCTGTGGTCATCAGTCCCCTAGAACTTAGAACTACTTAAACCTAACTAACCTAAGGACATCACACACATCCATGCCCGAGGCAGGATTCGAACCTGCGACCGTAGCAGTCCCGCGGTTCCGGACTGAGCGCCTAGAACCACGAGACCACCGCGGCCGGCTACTTGTTTCTTAGTTCTGATTTCTACTGATGTTTACTTACAGTGATTCTTTCAATATGCCGAAACGTAAGGAATATTCCAGTGACTTTAGAAACGCTGTGATAAATGTACAAAATCAAGGACTGAAACAAACCGAAGCTTCTCGTATTTTTAAAGTTACTCGTCAGCTCGTTAGTACATGGAAAATATTGTATAATAAACGAAAGACTGTCGAAAATAAACCTCGCAATAGACGCCCAAAGAAAAAAAAAGTCTCCTAAAGTCCATCGTATCATAAAAAATTTATCAACGCGTGATGTTCGCCAATCAGCTGTAAAGATACAAAGAGAATTGAAAGAAAAATATAACGTCGACATTCACGTTTCCACTGTCAAACGACGCTTGAAACTCTTTGGAGATTTTAGTATCTACGAAAAACAGGAAGAGTCGAATTGCGTTAGCAAAACGGCACACATCATGAAGAAGTTCAGACTAGTCTAAAATTCTGTGGAGTACCGAGAGCAAATTTAATTTGTCGTCTGATGGTATCAAATATGTTCGACGTCCTGCAAATAAAAGGTATGACTTTCGGTACCAAATCCCACGATCAAGTATGGAGGTGCCAATGTGATGTTTTTCACGCTCTGTGGTTGGACCGTTGGTTCGAACTGAAAGTAATATGGACCGGTTCGTTTACGAAAAAGTACTGAAGACTCAAATACTACCATACACTAAACACCACATGCCAGCTGCAGGGTATTTTCAACAAGATAACGATCCCAAGCACAAGTCCAAGTACATTCTGATTTTTTGAAACGTAAAAAAGTCAATATTTTAGATTGGCCAAGTCAAAGTCCGGATTTGAATCCTATAGAACATCTGTGGGAGGAGTTGGATCGCAGAATAAGAATAAAAAATTATTCGAACAAAAACTATTTTTGTTTAAGCTCTCAAAACTGAGTGGGACGAAACTGCGTAGGATCGATTCCAAAAGTTGGTCGACTCGATGTCGGCGCGGTGTGAGGCTGTCATGAAGGCCAAGGGATGTCCCACTAAATATTCATTTTCTTATTACGGTAAATGATAATTATGTATTAAAAATGTTTTTTTCAACACTTTCACAATACTTTCCTCTACCGTTATCCTCATTAAAAACAATTACACTCTATTACGTTGTAACAAGGGCTACTTGGTCACTATTCTGTAGAACATTGAATATTCATCAATGAAATAAATTACTGATTTTCATGTTTCACATTTGTGTAAAATTAATCCGATTAATATGTTGGTCAATATAATTTATAGGGCTACTGCATGTAGATTTTGTAATCATCAGCACATAGAAATGTGTGGTTGTGAATTAATACCGAAAAATAGTAAACTTTTAATTAAAACACTTTTAATGAAACACTTTTAATTGAAACTGACTATAGGCCCCCACTGGGAAATTTTGAACTCTTTACCAGGAATCTGTATCCCTTCCTGTTCTATCTGTCAGGCAGCAACAAGCAGTTGATAGTATGTCGGGGGAGTTTCTAAGAGACTCTGATACGCAAAATGATCTGCAAATCTTATCTGGCTTCTGCAGTTCGTTCTCAGTAATTAATTTTACAACATGGGTAGGACCGCAACTGTTTTGTTTGGTGAAGCTCAGAGCAAGGAAACAATTGTTTACACACTAACAAAGGCTCTCTCTGATAACGATGCACAGTCAGGATAAAAAAAAGGATAGTACTGGGCAGTATGGATATCAATGGACACCAGTTAGAATAACTACTGACTACAGGACCCATGTTTTAAGAATATTTTACAAGAAATGATCGGGCATAAAAGTTATATTGAACCAAATGCTAGTGCCTAGAATTTAATCTATTTCATGATAAATTAGTATCATTATTTGAAAATAGCTTTCTGTTTACGCTAATAAGAAAGGACATTAAACAGCTATGTAAAAAACCATACATCACTAGAGGGAATAAAGCATATTTTGCAAAACGAAAAGGGAAATATATCTGTTGGCAAGAACAAGCAGACACCGTAGAGTAATTACACAGTACGAAAACTACTCAAAATTACTAATAAATGTTATTAAAAAATCGAGGAACATGCACATAATGTCAGAAAGCAGACTTAAGGTTAAACGGAATGTAGAGAAACGGGACACAGAACAACCAGACACAGAACAGGATAACATCACTATTGAACTGAATGGTCTATGTAGCAAGCGTTTAAAAAACGTTTCTGAAATGTACTGGGAAGTATAGAGACGAACAGTTGAAGAGACGAATCACAACAGTATGTTGAAAAAGTAAATCTCATAAAATTCATTATGACCCTGTATCACCAAATTCTACTTCTGAAATTAAGAAAATTACATATTATCTAAAAAATAAAAGCTCATCTGGTTTTGATGGTGATTCCAATACAGTACTAAAGATTTGTTCCCATATAATAAGCTGGTCTTATCTGAAACTTGTAGTGCATCACTAACTCAAGGCATTTTTCCAGAGATACTGGAATATGCTGTTGTTAAACCCCTCTTTAAGAAAGGTGATAAGAGAGATGTCAATAGCTACAGACTCGTTTCGCTTCTGCGGGCATCATTTACCAAACTTTTTGAGGTGGTGATATGTATTCTAGAACAGTGTCTTACCTTAGCACCAATAACCCCCTCAGCAAATCGGAGTCTGGATTTCACAAGAGTTGCTCTAAGGAGAATACCATTTACATATTCACTCACCAAATTTTACACGTATTACACAATAAAATAGCGCCAACTGGTATTGTCTCCGACCTATCAAAGTCATTTGACTGTGACAATTACAGTATTTGCTACAAAAATTGAAGTTTTATTGTGTTGATGGTGTGTAGCCAAGCAATGGATGACGTCATACCTGACCAAAAGAATGCAGAAAGTTCTACATAGTAATGCAACTAAATATACTTCGGGGCCGTAATTCTGATTGGAAAGAAATAACGCATTGGGTTCCAGAAGGCTCAATTTCAGGTCCACTACTGCTGCTCCTATTTACAAGCAACCTCCCGTCTAGTTTACAACCATCACAATTAGTTCTTTTTGCAGAGGACACTAGTCCATGCACATATACAGAAGCAGAAGAAATGGTAAATGAGGTTCTTAAAAGTATAATTTACTGGTTTTCTGCGAATAGTCTCACCCTCAATTTTCAAAAGACACAATATATTTAGTTCGACACATCTAGGGGTGCAACACCAGTGATAAGTATAACACATGGTGGGCAAATCATATATTATGGAGAAACTTCAAAATTCTTAGGTGTCCATATTGATGAGAATGTAAACTGAAAAGAGAAGTCAAGGGAAGTGTCCGATTCCAATTTTTGTTGTCTTAGGTGTTGGTTTTGTGGTACCGATAGTTGTGGTGTGATTATAATTTTTGGAGTAGTTGGTAATTTTGTGGTGTTTTTATGTCGTCGTTGTGTGTGGTTTGGGATCGTAGTGTGTGGCTGTATGTGTTTATATTTAGTTTGTCCCCACTCAAAAACCCACAATTTCCCGCGCTGGTCCCGTTACTTTGATTATATTTTTGGAGAGATATGTGTGTGTTGGTTTTATATGTATTGTCGTTTATGTAATGACGTCATAGGCGCCATATTGGAAACGTTGAGAATGGTCGTTTCCACCATATTGGTGACATATAGATCAAAGCAGACGGGTGGAATCGTAAGCTTCTGTATTCCCGAAAAAAAAGCACATTTTGGGATTGCTATAACAACTTAGTTCAGCCACATTTGCACTTAGAATCACTGCAAATGCTGGGGAGAGACTTATCGGTAAGCTGTCATATTTCGCTTATTTTCATTCAATGACGCTATATGGAATAACGTTTTGCGCTAACTCGTATGTAACAAAGAAAGTCTTCATTGCTCTAAAAGGTGCCGTAAGAATGTGGCTCTGAGCACTATGGGTCTTAACTACTGTGGTCATCAGTCCCCTAGAACTTAGAACTACTTAAACCTAACTAACCTAAGGACATCACACACATCCAAGCCCGAGGCAGGATTCGAACCTGCGACCGTTGCAGTCGCGCGGTTCCGGACTGCGCGCCTAGAACCGCTAGACCACCACGGCTGGCCGTAAGAATGTATGTGGTGCTCACCCACGATAATCTTGTAGGCATCTGTGTAAGGACTAAGGCATTCTGACTATTGCTTCACAGCACATTCATTCCCTGAAGACGTTTGTTGTAAATAACCCAATACACTTCAAAAGAAGCAATGATGTACCTGATTACACAACCAGACGGAAAAGAGGACATTCATTACTTCACATCAAAGTCGTCTTTAGCACAAAAAGTGGTACACTACGATGCTACTAAAATTTTTGATCACTTATCCAGTGATATAAAGTGTCTGACAAACAGCAAAGTAAAAAATTTGAAAACAAACTGAAAACGTTTATCATGGACAGCTCCTTCTACTCCGTACGAGGATTCCAATTTTTGTGATATGTAAAAGATGGTAGGAATGAATTAGTACCACACATCTGTATATCTAAGAAATAAAAGAACCTTATAAATGTTCAGCATGTAGTCACATTCACAAATTAATTTGCGATGGGAATGTAAAATGACTCATCATTAGCCGCGCGGGATTAGCTGAGCGGTCTCGGGCGCTGCTGTCATGGACTGTGCGCCTGGTTCCGGCACAGGTTCGAGTCCTCCCTCGGGTATGGGTGTGTGTGTGTGTGTTTGTCCTTAGGATAATTTAGGTTAAGTAGTGTGTAAGCTTAGGGACTGATGACCTTAGCAGTTAAGTCCCATAAGATTTCACACACATTTGAACATTTGAACTCATCATTACGATTTGTTGTGCAAAACGGTCCAAAGACATGAAATTAACTAATTAACTTTGATTCGACAGTATCGTTTCATCTAATATATGATTTGACGGTTACTGATTCGGAATTCACTGAATACGTCCGCTGTTCGTCACAGAGTCGTCATTATTCCGATGTCGTTCTTTAGAGAGGCAACTGCTAATTTCGAATCTGATTGAACGATTATCACAAAAAGTTTTGCTGTGTATATAGGTTTTCTTATATCGTTCACGGCAATAAAGAGTGCAAGTTGATCGAGGAGGACGTTAGGTGAGGGGACAGACGGAGGTGCTCACTCCCAACCTGTTAGGTATCCGATCGAATCTGCCACCGATAACGGCACACGACCCTCCTGGTATTTCATCTTGTCGAAATCACAACGGTCGACAACAGTTGCGCATGTGCTTACTTTCGTGAAGTGGACTTCCTTCGCAGCTGTCTCTGCAACGTTCCCTGCGTGTCAGTACCAGAGAGGAAGCCCTACAATTTGTAAGCCCGAACATAGGTTCGTAGTTCCTCTAAAGCCGAGCACAGAAGAGGTCTTCCTCCTCAACATCTGTATTTTACTTTGTATTCGCCGTGGGCCGCGTGCTAGTGGAACATGACTAGCTACGGTCCTGCCACAAACAGCAGGTTTTCCACTACTCGGCGTCGAAAGTCACTCGGACGCCAAAGCGACGAAATACCCAACAGTTGCCAAGCGCACCTCTCGCTCGCTCACGTGCCGCGCCACAGAGTGCTGCAGAGAAGTTACCGCTACGTTTAGACCAGCTAACGTCATCCTAAAGTGCACACCTTGTTTGCTGTCCCTCAAGTCAGAGGGAACCTGCACTTTCACGTGCATGTTAATTCTCTACGTGGTACTGCTAAGTGATGATTCTGAAACTGGAGTCTGAAGCCGCTAACTTCTTCAAATGTTGTGTGACTCTTTTCCCGGACAGCGTCTTGCAACTACGTGACGATCGAAATCATCAGAGTTTTACACACCCCATATCGGCTGCCGAGCGCATTCCGCCCCACACCGACCTATCTTTAAGTTTCTCAGGTTTCACCTTTCCTTTTCTGACTCCACAGATTGACGTTTGTGCGTGTTCTGGCGAGAGACGATGTTCTAGCAGCTAACCATTCGTAACATAAAGAACAACAACCCCCCTCCCCCCCGCCCCATACGAAAGATCAGGTGCATATAAACTCACATGCCAAAATTGCCCCTCCTTCCATATCAGACAGACTGGGAGAAACTTTGAGATTCGATTCAAAGAACATTTAGATGCCATGCGTTGGAACAATCATTTGCAATGCACACAACTCTCAGTAAACATGGATTAAAAAACATTGAAGGCCACATCCAAATATTGCATCATGCTAACAAACGTAGCCTCATGAATCTGCTTGAAGAGATGGAAATATATTCACGTAAAAGCAAATCACCACACCATATATTCAATGAACAGACAGAGTTAGCGAATGCAATCTTTCCACAAAATTTCACTCACCTATCTTCCAGTTTATAACATAAACAATCACTACTCCTTTTAGAACAACATGCAATCAATAATTCAAACAAAATATTACATCATAATATGGCTGCCTACCCAGTCACACATTACTGAAACTGTAAAACTGATATAAAAAATTGGTGAGCCATACTACATTAATATAATCTCTACTGTCACATCATTCATTTTATCACTGTCACATCATTCATTTTATCTCATCTTTATGTTGTTGCTTATTTATGGCACAGTATTTACACAATACCATACAAGTAACATTAACACAAACTGGTTACTACATTTTTCGAATTTATTTGTAATTAATGCTCACTGATGGGAATTAATGCTCCAGATGGGAAAACAGTGAACCAAATTGACCACCTAATTGTAGAGAAGAGAATAAAGAAGTGGATACAAAATGTTAGAACGGCAAGAGGTGCGGAATGTGGATCAGACCACTTCCTTGTCAGAGGAAGGATGAAAACAATATGGAGAGCCAGTAAGCACAAAAGAATGCAAAGAGTCACTCGATATGACCATGAGAGTCTGACTGAAGATAATATAAGAAGAACTTTCAAGATAGCACTAACAAACCATTTTGAGGCTTTGAATGAAGAGGAAGGAGATACTGTGGTAGATCAGAACTGGAAGGCGATTGCAGAGAGACCATTAAAGAAACAGCCCAAGAAGTAATCCCAAAGCGAACTAGGGGAGAAAGAGTGTGGTTCAATGAGGAGTGTGAGGGAGCTATCAGGGAGAGACAACGGGCCAAACTACTGTGTATACAAAGCAATATGCAAGAAGAAGAAGAAGAATCGAAGTTTGAAGAAACATGACGGCAGACCCAAGCCACATTGAGGAAAGCAAAGAGAAAATATGTTAAAAGTATCATGGAGGAAGCTGAACAAGACTTTCATGGAAATAGGTATAAAGAACTTTATAGAAAAGTGAAAAGTTTTAAAGGAGGGACATACCATCAACACAGATTCATAAAAGATGCCAATGGAAGAATGTTAACAGAAGATCAAAAAATTGGAAGAAGATGGATGGAATACTTCAGAGAATTACTAAACTCTGATGAACCAACCGAACTACTTGAGTTTGATGAACCAGTAACAGTAGACCCAGAATATCCTCCACCCACCATTGAAGAGATAAGGAACCAGATTAAAAATCTTAAGAATGGTGAAAGTCCAGGTGAGGACGGCTTTCCTGCTGAACTTCTCAAGGCTGGAGACGAAATCCTCTGTTTCAAAATCCACAAGCTAATCGAGCAAATTTGGGTAAAACATGAAATACCAGAGGAATGGAAGGTAGCTGGGATATGTCCCATATATAAAAAGAAAGACAAATCCGTATGTGACAACTACAGGGGCATAGCGCTACTCAACACCTGTTATAAGATCTTCTCCAACTGCCTATTAGAACGAATAAAACCTATAGCAACAGACATAATTGGAGAATACCAAGGAGGTTTCCAGGCAGGGCGATCAACCACGGACCAGATTTTTGTCCTAAAACAAGTCTGTGAAAAAATGTACGAATACGGACGAGAGATACATCTCCTGTTTGTAGACTTCAAGAAGGCTTACGACAGTATACATAGACCTAGCCTGATTAGAACTATGACAGAGTTTGGTATACCAAAGAAGTTGGTCAAACTGGTAGAGGTATGCCTAAATGACACAAAACTTAAGGTTAAGGTAGGCAATCAAATAACAGAAAGCTTCCAAGTTGTAACAGGATTACGCCAAGGAGATGGGCTATCACCTGTCCTCTTCAACCTGGCACTTGAGAAGGTAGTGCGGGATTTCAACAAAGAAAACATCGAGGGCATTCAAATTGGTAATGAACACATTACATATCTGGCCTATGCAGACGACATTGCACTATTAGCATGCACACAAGAAGATCTGAAGAGAAGTATCTAGACCTTGGAGTTATTGGCAGCTAGGATCGGTCTACAAATTAGCTCTGAAAAGACAGAGTATATGACCATAGGAAGAAAGATCCAGAACTGTCAAGATTTAATTGTGAACAGCACCAGGTATAAACATGTGAAAGAGTTCAAATACCTTGGATCATTTTTTACAGAAGTAACATCAACTGAAGCAGAGATAAAAGCACGACTACAGGCGGGAAACAGATACTATCACTCTCTAGACCCTATATTAAAATGTAGAAGTGTCTCGCAACAACTAAAGCTACGGTTGTATAAGACAATAATGCCAGTAGTACTTTATGGTTCTCAAATCTGGAGCACTCGAAAACAAGACCTTAAGCGACTGCTAACATTTGAAAGGAAAGTCCTCAGGAAAATATTTGGACCAGTCAGAGATCAGACTACTGGAGAATGGAGAAGACGGCATAACACTGAATTAGAAGAGATGTACAAGGAGCCTGACATCGTGGGAATGATGAGAAGCAAAAGACTGCAATGGGCTGGACATGTTGTTAGAATGGAGGCGACAAGGTGGCCCGAAATCACAGTGGACTGGATCCCGTCAGGCAGCAGACCAGTGGGAAGACCTAGAAAGAGGTGAGAGAAGACCTGTTGCAGCTGGGAGTCACGGAAAACTGGAGACAGATAGCAGAAGACAGAGACGGATGGAGAGCTCTAACTGTGGTGGCGCGCGGTCCTCTGGGCCTGATCGCGTGAATGAACGAATGATGAATGCTCGTTGAATATTGTATGCTCACAATGTAACGTTTATTCTTTGTAATCTGAATACTTATAACGTTACCTTGATTCTTTGTAAAAAGGATAAATAAAAATAAAATAAATCCACTGTCAGATCAAAACAATCTATATATTGTAATACATGAACTTCTTTGGCACTGTTTTACACCAAAATATAGCTGCCTGCTCAGTCACACATTATTGCAACTGTAAAATTGATTCAAAATTTCAGTGACCATCTACGTTAATACAATTTATAATGTCATATTATTCATTTTATCTAACCTCTATGTTGTTCCTTGTATATAGCACAGTACTTACATAATACCATACACGTAGCATTCACACAAACTGGTTATTACATCTGTCACCTTCATCTGCAATGTTATATGCTCATAATGAAAGGTTTAACTTCGTGTTTTAATTGTTCATGATGTTGCGATTCTTCCTGATAAACATTCATACTGTGAAATCAGAGTAATCTATATATTGTTATATCTCAGAGAGAACATCTCTGGCACTGTTGAATTTGGCCGGCCGGGGTGGCCGACGGTTCTAGGCGCTACAGTCTGCAACTGCGCGACCGCTACGGTCACAGGTTCGAATCCTGCTTCGGGCATGGATGTGTGTGATGTCCTTAGGTTAGTTAGGTTTAAGTAGTTCTACGTTGTAGGGGACTGATGACCTCAGCAGTTAAAGTCCCGTAGTGCTCAGAGCCATTTGAACTGCTGAATTTGTGAAACCGCAATCTTTGTGTCAACTTAACATGTGGCAAATACTTATTGGTGTGTGTGTGTGTGTGTGTGTGTGTGTGTGTGTGTGTGTGTGGTATTTCTCAAATATGGTGATATGCAAATCACATAAGTGCTGCATATACTTTGCAATATTTCAAAAATACAATCCTGCAACTTTGCAACAAAATTTCGCGGAATTTTCGATGTAAGTAGTACAACCACTTAACCCTACATCTTTGTTTACTCTGTATTACATGGACTGGAGGTCAGTTATGTGTGTATACGGCGCTTCTAACATTGTTTTCCACCGTAGTGCACCACACACCATCAATATTTCGCTACAGTGGGAGAATAAAAATCGAAAACTGACTATTATGTAATGTGTATAATCTCGTGAACAGCCGTCTGATGATGAACTTGTCAGTTCGAATCCGGTTACTGCACTATTTTCTTAAATAAATAGCATTATTGATAGTGCCTGGTTGCTGTCTTCTTCTTTGTAAGAATCAGCCTACATTCAAGGCGCACTTATTACCAAAACTGCTTTTTGCGCATTTCAAGGATACTTAATACAATTTACAGGATGTGTATGATAGTGATCCACTACGTTACGCACATAAAAGTGCACACGTCACAGGTTACAGTGATCCCAAACGAAGCTGTGGATAGTTGCATAATGCCAAACAACGCTACAGGATTGGAAGACGTAAGATATCAAAATTTCAAACAAAGCATCAATTTCACGATGGACTTCAGAGTGTGGAATCTCATCGTTCATTAAGGAATTTGTTTTCAGCTCCGACTAATCGGGATTTGGAAAAAAATGCATATAAAAGAAACCGTGGAAATTAAAGGTACCAAGGGAATTGTATGGGGATCAACTGATGTCAATGCTTTAAGGCAGTCATATAGAGTCATGCCGACTTTTAATCTGGGTGGCAAATTGGCTGGAAAGTTATTTATTGTGCTGCGAGATGTTGAAGGTACTCTGCCCTCAACGATTCATTCTCGTGTGCGTGATATGCAGAGGCAGTAGGGAATATTTACTTCAGTGCAAGCAAGAATGGGAAAATGGTTGTAACAGGACAATGGTTTGAGCACTCCTTTTGGTCTAAACAACTCGCTTTTGCTTGAGTTCTGGTCTGTGTATAAAAATCATACTCCTTTACAGCAAACTATCCCTCCCGAAAAATGTGACATTGTAATTCATACGATCTGGAACCAATGGAGAAATTTAGCCTCTAGATGTCTGTTCTTTGCGTGCCTATACAACCTGCTTTCGCAGTATCTGCAGCTACGACTCAGAGGACAGCTAGTTTCACGGTAAGCTCCACGACAGGCTGTTGCTCTCTTTCCGCTGCGTGCCCTCACCTTCCATCAGTTCTCATCACCTCGTTACACCAATACGATTACAAATGCGTTGTTTAAGAGCGGATACCTAGCTGCACGTCCTGGACGGATTGTTCCTCCCAAGGAATTTGCGTTCGATCATGAGGGTGGTCGCCTCTGTGATCACTGTGAAGCGGCATTTTTCATTCAGTGTTCAGGGTGCAAGTTATGGTTTGTCTTAAGCATTTCTTGGACGTCGACGATGTCATTTGTGTGAAGTGTACTTACTACATACAGGCCACAGGAGGTCGATCTCTGCGCCTCCCGGACACTCACATCCTGCCGCCCTACTGATGGACGCGGTGAGCCACTGCAGCTAATTTCTTCCGGTCACATTTGTTAACACAACACTTTTCAGATGAGCGTCACTAAGTATCCAACTTGCGGCCGAGACTAGAAAAATATCGCGGTGGGTACTCCAGCGTGCCTCTAAAAGTAAAACTTATAGCCTAGCACATGTTGCAAACCTTGCGCACCCGTGTACACGATTCGCGTAATCGCTTATGTCATACTACGGTGAGAAATGATAATTTTATTTGACTGTGTCAAATGGCGTGTCATTAGGTTTCGTATGGGTACTGCCACATACAAATAACGATTCCAAATAAATCGTGCTGAAACTAATTGCATAAGTTTCCCTGCGAATGATTACTGCGGTTGCTAAGCAACACGCACTTGTGTAACTATTTCTTGCAATACGATTGGCGAAATTTGAAGATACGGGCCGATGTTTGACTCCTCCAGCGTCACACTTACCTGATTTCGAGTGTGCGCCGCTCGATCGTCCCAGCACTACGCAAGCTGACTCACCTGCAACAAAAAAACGAAAGAGAACCGTTAATATAGCAAATAAATTGGCAGTCCACTAATGGTTTTCGTGTGCAAATAATTCAAATGCGCAGTTCACAACGAACTAGGTTCCATTTACTCCAAACAGTTGTCTGAGCCAGTTACTATTGTAACGGATAACCTGAGAATAAAGTTGTAACACACGAGTGCTTCAGTAAATATGTCATTCGAATAGAAAATAAAGTTCCTGCTGTGCCCCGATGTAGTTTGTGGTCTCAACGGTGCTAAGTTTTTTGGTGCCACAGGTCAAGTAAAACTGAAAACGGCCAGTTTAAGCTTTGTCACAGGTTGTGAATCTGCGGGATAAAATCCTACAAGATGGAAGGTTGGCCCTGCAATAGCGGTAGCGTTTGATAAAGGAAAAATGAGAAAGAGGTAAGATTTTATGTACGATAATTAATAACCGCAACGAACAAATGGATAACAACGGAACAGGAGTCGATCGACGGGAGAAAGCCTCGCCGTGGTACTCGGAGTTAGTTCACTCCAGAGCTGCTCCACCGCGGAAGGCGCCGTCGTCAACTCGCACCCGCGGCCGGCGCCAACGCGCCTGTCAGCGCACTCCACGTCACGAGCAGTTGCAAATCGACACTCACCTACCACACCTGTGACGCGACACCAACTGGAAGCTGCCTCGTCCCTATTTCACGCGCTACACTTTCCGCTAAAAGGCGAACTTATCGGTGCTCTGGCTGTTACTGAGTATTCGCACATTCTAACTACGTGCCAGATCCGACAGCCAGAAATGCGCTTGTACTATTTCGTTGTTGTACAAACATGGTAATGTACGATGATCGTAAAATAAGTAATGGCCCACATTTAAAAAAAAAGACGTTAATATACGTTGACAAACGTCCTCGTTGAAGCTTCACATTTGATGTCTGTTCTGTGCGTCGGTGAAGTTTCGAACCTTTGTGGCAGATGGCAGAGCCTAGTAGAGCGTCAAAATGGCGTCTACACACGACTCACGTTACAAGCAGCGTGCTGTTATTGAATTCATGTGTGCAGGGAAAGAAACCGTGGTGAACATCCATAAACGTTTGTGTGCAGTGTATGGCGATGGTGCAGTCAATAGGAGTACAGCTGGGCGGTGGGTAAAGAAAGTTACAGGATCAGGAAATGCAGAAACGGAGCTCAATAATAAGACACGCTCGGGACGTCATGTCACAGCCACTGCTCCAGACATGCTGAATCATACACCCTACAGTCCGGACCTGGCACCCTCGGAAGTCCATCTCTTTTGGGCCACTTCGAGATTCTCTACGGGAAATGCACTTTGAACATAACGAGAGCGTCACTCGTGCAGTGAAAACATGGCTACGCCTATAGGACAAAAGCTTTTACCAGAAGGGAATATATGCTCTTCCACAACGTTGGCGAACGTGATGGAGACTACGTAGAAAAATAGAACACGGACAAGGCATGTTGATGTATATTGCTCACCAACTTCTGACTCTCGACATTAAATATTTTCTGAGAAAAAAATGTGAGGCATTACTTAGTGAACGCCAAATCTGTCACGGAAGTTGACAAATCCTCCATTTTTGTTGTTGTTAAAAACGAACGATAACTGATATTTTTTCTTTTAGGCGATTTTTCCCGCCGCTGCGTTTCTCACTAGAACTTGAAAGAAATATTTGTTAAGACATTTGACTTTTTAACATGTGACGCAGTAACGCCTTATCTTCGTAACAAACACCTTACTTTATAATTGTTCATCACGATTATTCTGAAATTTCACTACAAGTGAAGTAAGTGCACATCATTTACACACATTGTATTGTGAAAGTGTGATTGCGTGTAACTATCTATTCGCTACGTCTTAGACATACCCGTACAAACATACGCATACAAGACGCAAACAAACGCATTCAAAATGTAACTCGGCGTTCGAAATTTTTTTTTAATTTGTAACACACTGATATGTGACGAGTAACGGGACATAATGTAAAAGCGATAGTGTCGCGCTAGCTCCTTGTTAGGTACTGAAAAGCACGCTCAATTACCCTAGCCCAGAGCCCACAGAGGCGTGGAATACATTCTTGGTATTTAGGGTGACAAAGGCTCGAGTAGTTATTAACAAATATTTTCGTGGTAGAAATGGATGTTCATAGAAATTAACAAAAATTTTTTAAGAATGGTAGATGTATGTAGTAATGAAATAATACAAGGGTGCCTACCAGAAAACCGCGTTAGAAACATTACAGCCCATCACTTGTCGGACCGAGGTGGAGCTGTCAAATGGTCAATGCAAAAATAATTTTTAGAAATTTTTATAAGATCATTGGATTTTTGTATTACGTTATTTCTGTTCGTATCTTTCACCTGTGGAACACATGTAAGAACTCAGCTTTACGTCTGAATAGTTTTGACGCCAGTGCTTCTAAGGAAATATTAAAACGGCAGCTTTCTAACTGTCTGTACATTGATTATAATGTAATGCACAGTGGTGTTGTGAGTCACTAAGAAAGCGAAGTAGGCGTTTGCGACAGAGAAGCTGGAAAAGGGAGAGCCTGTGCAGTAAATCTGTACGTAGTACCTTTCCTATATCGAACGCTTAGATCAACAGCATCATTCCTCGCCGCCCTTTTCCGCACCTCACATAATAGTGAACTAATGTTTCAGATAAAATCTGCGATGAGAAACAATATGCAGCACGGTCTGAGAAGCAGAACAACTTGTGATGTTAGATTACATGTCCTGAATCGAATGAAAAATACGACAAGCCTTACAAGATGGCGATGCTAATGAGTTTGTAACTATTTCCTGCTTCCCTATCGTTCATCGTGGCAGTTTATAGACGTATACGCCTGAAGAGCTGCACCTAGGGCACAGATATTCCTGTAGGAAGACAGTTAATTCACATTTCCTACACGGGTCTTAGTGTTGCTTTCAGTACAGTGCTACCTTTCTTTGTTGCATCCAGCACTGGACGTGCGCTAGTAACGTGTCTGTTCCGCGAATGAAACTCGACATTTTTTGCAAGGGAAAAAAACACTAGGGGCTTCGCACTTCCTGATAATACGTTTAACTCTCTGTGGGCAGTCGTTTGACAGTGGCAATCTTCATGTGACCGGCATGCTGCTCTTGGATAATGTTGGGTGCACTTTGATTATATATATATATATATATATATATATATATATATATATATAGAGAGAGAGAGAGAGAGAGAGAGAGAGAGAGAGAGAGAGAGAGAGAGAGAGTGGGGGCAGGGGGTGGAGGGTGAAAGAGAGCGGAGGGAGAGGGGAAGAGGGGGCGGAAGCGCTGAGAGAGTGGGGACGCAAGCTGGGCGCTCGTTTGTGAGAGAGCAGCGAAGGGACCGCTAAGGTAATTACGTACTGCGGACGTTTAATTTGAATACAAGTGGGGCCGGCAGCGGCTGCGGCGGCGCCGGTATCGCCACATCTCGGGCGCGTGTCCCAGTTCGCGGGCCTTCCTCGCTCCTCTCGTCGCGGCTGTCGACAGGCCCCCACGCGAGGCGAGCTCCTACACGTGCCCGCCATCATCACTGCACTTTTTCAATTCGCCAAACGAGAAATCGTTGCAGGAGTAATCTGCTTTTTCCAAGGTGATCACCATTACACGATCACGAAAGCGTATCTTCTCTAACGCGATACGAAAAGGGAAGCTGCATCGAGGTGGAGGATCGAGCGGTTCAACGCAGGGTTATTCGAGAGGTAACGTGAATTTTTGGTTATTATACCGAAAAAAATTACGTCGCGTATTTGGTTTTTGTTCGTTTACAGGTATACGTCCGCAGTGGTGGCACCGCCGCACATTGCAAGTACCGCACTCCATCGATAAAGTCAAGTATGAAGCAGATAATCATTTTTCTTAACAGCGGAGAGAAACTGAACGGAAATTTCGAGTGTGTCCCAACACAGTGTCATACGACCTTCACTGTTTACAATATACGGTGTTACGTCAACCACCGCTGGGTAAGATCGGGAGTCTCACGACGCTTTTCGTAGACGATGCTGTCGTCTGTACGAAGGCTGCAACGCTAAGACTGTTGCTAAATGCAGGAATACCTAGGGCAGAGCGGAGAATGCTGTGGGGACTGGTAGTTGAAGCTGAACGCAAATAAACGTAACTTAGTGCACGAAAACAGGTGGAGAAGTGCACTACTGTTTGGAAACAGCAGCCACCATAAACTTGCCACAGGAACGACTATATAACATGAAGTGTAGCAAAAATTGCAGGCTCAAATCCATTTGAAGAAAGTCGAGAAAATGTAATCCAACAAAGAAACGTGTGGCTAAAATGGCACTCGTTCGACCGATTCTTGAATATTGGTCACCAGCAAGTTGGGTTATTACGAGAGATAGAGAAGAGCCACCGAAGAGAGGCACATGTCGCCGCGGGATCGTTTCGCCGGTACGCTAGCTTTACGGAGATTCTCTACAAGCTGAAGTGATTACGGAGACGTTTGCTGTTGAAATTCTGAGAGTGTACGTTCCAAGAAGCGTCTGCAAACATATCGTATCCTCGTACATACGTCTCGCGAAACGACTACCACCAGGAAATTCGAGAAATTAGAGCTAATACGGAAGTTCGTCCACAATCGTCCTTCCCAAACAAAAACAGGGATTCAAAGGATGAAAAGGGTTCTGGGATGGGGTAGGGGCAACGATAGTTGGAAAACTACCCTCAGTCGCACACTCTAAGGTGCCTTGCGGAGCATACATATGCATATTGAGGGCGGACAAAGTAAAAAGGGTCCGGAAAATATTACCAATCAAACTGATGCGCGTTTCACGCTTGCTGGGAAATACCGCTGAAGAGACAGGAATTGGTCACGACTGACGCCGATGCGTGCTCACTGTTTATGAAACTGTTAAGACACGCGTAGCTACTCCGCCTCAAGGGTAGAAGCGTTTTCAGCGTTGCGTTGTAGCTCTTGCAGCGTGTTCGGATTATCTGAGTAGATCTCACCCGTCAGTTTGCTGCGAGGTAAAAATCGTACGGCGCGAAATCAATCCGCCCCACGGCTGCCTGTCACCAACTGCTTCTGGCAGTTCGCCGTCGACCATTGACTTTATAGACAAAAACGTGTAATCTCTCGTAACACAAGCCTCCCTGCAGACACTTACTCTTCGAAGAACCAGTAAACTGCTGTATTTCTTTTTCTTGGCCAATCATTCAAACGTAAAAATTTCTTTCGTGCATATTTCTTTTATTTCAATACATGTATGTATAACGTGAATCCGCGAAAATCCCTGTCAGATTCCTAAGCTACATACATATACTTGTTTATGTGTGTATCACCCCAGTTCCCAGAACTCCTGAAGATGGACGTTGACTGTGGATATTGTATCACAGACACAGTCCCTTTGACTGTTCAGATGTGTCAATAAACCCACCCAAAGATGTAAACAACCAACATGAGAAGCGCCTATTAGACGGAGGGGGTCCGACAGCCAATTAGCTCCAATCATTCCACCAGTAAGGAGGCACACGGATCGTGCTGTCTATAGCTCAACCATACCTAGACGGTCAACACCGCGGTTCGATCGCGTCCGCATTGTTACTTTCTGCCAGGAAGAGCTCTCAACAAGGGAAGTGTCCAGGCGTCTCGGAGTGAACCAAAGCGATGTTGTTCGGACATGGAGGAGATACAGGGAGACAGGAACTGTGTCAATGACATGCCTCGCTCAGGCTGCCCAAGGGCTACTACTGCAGTGGACGACTGCTAACTACGGATTATGGCTCGGAGGAACCATGGCAGCAACGCCATCATGTTGAATAATGCTTTTAGTGCGGCCACGGGACTTCGTGTGACAACTCAAACTGTGCGCAATAGGTTGCATGATGCGCAACTTCACTCCCGACATCCATGGCGAGGTCCATCTTTGCAACCACAACACCATGCAGCGCTGTACAGATGGGCCCAACAACATGCCGAATGGACCGCTAAGGATTGGAATCACGTTCTCTTCACCGATGAGTGTCGCATATGCCTTCAACCAGACAATCGTCTGAGACGTGTTTGGAGGCAACCCGGTCAGGCTGAACGCCTTATACACACTGTCCAGCGAGTGCAGGAACGTGGATGTTCCCTGATGTTTTAGGGTGGCATTATGTGGGGCCGACGTACGGCACTGGTGGTCATGGAAGGCGCCGTATCGGCTGTACGATACGTGAATGCCATCCTCCGACGGTAGTGCACGCACACTGGCAGCATATTGGCGAGGCATTAGTCTTCATGGACGACAATTCGCGCCCCCGTCGTGCACAACTTGTGACTGACTTCCTTCAGGATAACGACATCGCTCGACTAGAGTGGCCAGCATATCCAAACATGAACCGTATCGAACATATCTGGGATAGATTAAAAAGGGCTGTTTATGGACGACTTGGCCCACCAACCACTCTGAGGGATCTACGCCGAGTCGCCGTTGAGGAGTGGGACAACCTGGACCAACGGTGCCTTGATGAACTTGTGGATACTAAGCCACGACGAATACAGGCATGCACGGAGGACGTGCTGTTGGGTGTTAGACGTACATGCGTATACAGCAATCTGGACCACCACCTCCGAAGGTCTCGCTGTATGGTGGTACAAGATGCAGTGTGTGGTTTTCATGAGCAATAAAAGGGGTCGAAATGAGGTTTATGTTGATCTCTATTCCAATTTTCTGTACAGGTTCTGGAACTCTCGGAACCGAGGTGATCCAAAACTTTTTCTGATATATATGCTCGTTTTAATAACTTGATATGACCAGCATGGCGCCCAGCTCACTGAATTAATCGGTCCTTTTGAAAAAGAGCATACACTACCCCCCCCCCCCCCCACAGAAATTAATTACTGTCACGTTAAAATCTGAATGCACAATTCATTAAATCAGATTTTCGGAGCAAACATTTGGCGCCGGTGACAGTTACGGCCAGGATGCAACATGGGGACGTGACTGGTTCACTGGTTGGCGAGCCTGCAGACTCTTCTGAGAAGTGTCAAGTGGCACACAGACAGCACAGCAGACGGCAGACGGCAGAGGGCAGCCGGCAGCTCACCCTCACAGACACCACCTGGCCGTGCTTCGCCGCTCAGCTCGGCTCGGCTCAGTTGGCAGGCCTTTTCTTTGTGGACAATGGCGACAGCCGCTTGTCTAGTTCACACAGCACAGGCTCACCACTGCATGCACTCAAAACCATACAATTCAGTGCCGATTAAAGCTGTTCTCGACGTCTCTGTGACTTTTGATTTAGATCGATACAGAGCGTTTACTAAAACGGAAATATCAGCAACGTCCTCATGCGGACCACATTTTTCAATGTATTCAGTTTTATCTCGCCTACTGGATCGTTGTTTAACTGCACCAGATTTCTCTCACTCTCGGCAGCCTTTTGTGCGCCGGCTCTCCTCACGGCTGCAGTGACGCCACCGGCGCACGCAAACAGAAACGCCAACACCTCGCCTTCCGGCCACTACTACACCGGTGACCGCTTCTGCCGATCGCAGCACACTGACTGCAGTCAACGTCTACGGCCACGAACGTCACAAACACTCTTATGAAACGAGTCCAACTTCCACATCATCACGTCATTATTTGCAGCCACTTTCCTTCTGATGGGCTCAGCAACAAAACCGAAGCATCGGATCCCTAGATTCTAACAGAAAAACGCTGCACCAAAACCCATCAACTTTCAATACCATTCGCGTCGAGGATGTCGTCAAGCTACAAGTAGATATCTTCCAGAGCTACAAGTTGATCCTTACCACGGCAATCCGCCTTCGGCCACGTCTCTGATCTTCGCCGTAAAACTTTGCTTCGAACTAGATCGATTTCCGCCATTCACTATACAACTAGGCATTTAAATAATAATAATAATAATAATAATAATAATAATTGGGTCTTCTGTGTGAACGGCGATGAACTACGCCACGAGGGTCAAACAGCAAACGTCATTATTGAAGATATCTGACTTCTACTTTTTATTGGCGACTTCGCTGGAGGAGAATCAATTATCAAAAACCGCGAATAACTGTATGGCACGCCACTATGGAACAATCCACATTTAACCTGTAAGAAACTACGTAATGCGAGAAAATAAGAATCACCTACTGAAACGAACGTTACGTGCTCATCGACGACTCCCGAACGGCTACAACAGAAGAATCCACAGCGGGCAGCTCTGCGCAGTGCCAACCCAGGAACTGTTGTGTGGGAGTAGACATTTAATCCACTTGTTCTCCACACGGCGACATCCCATTTGTCGATCTGTGGCACGTGTGGAGGTCGAAGGCGACAGCCAAACAGCTACAGCCACGAGAAAGCTCAGTACAGTTCCTCAACAGCCGTGTGCCACATAGTGGGTACCTGCATTCCGTAGGCACGAGGCGACGGTCTCACCAGAACACCAACTCCTTCGCCCTCCCGTCCCTGTACAAACTGCAACGAATTTGCGGCAACAGCTTCGGGCAGAAGATTCAACTCGCTTTACGGCTGAGTTTGAGAAATCTGAAATAGTAAACGGTTTTCCAGCTAAAGGAAAGGTGGAATATATATAGCTCGAGACTTAAAATAATCGTCACCGTCGAACAACTGAATCGACGTTCGAGGCCACATCGATTGTGACCGTGCGTGCGGAAGAAGAGCTGAAGGTGAGTGTGTGAGCGACCCCCGTGTCTACAGGAGAGCAGAGAATGGAGACATGTCGCGAGTCGCCTCCCATCTATCTTCGCTGTCGTGGTGAAAAAACGAAAAACAATGTGTGTTTGTTAACACCGTTCTAAAAATGCAGTGTAATTCTACGCTTATAATTTGTTGTTATTCGTGTAAGATATAGGTTACAGGTGGCAGCCAGCCAGCCAGCCAGCCAGCCAGCAACTTGAGAACGAGACCAAATACATCGAACAACACTTCATATCAGCTGCGCTTTCGCGTACGTGTGTTATCTCTGACATCCAGTACGAACTCGAAAAAGTGACTAAATTGTGGAATACGGATTCTACGAGAACTGATATTGTGAGTGGTCACTAAAACGATTCAAATGGCCTTGCGTCGAATGTGAACAGTGTGATCGCAAGGTACGTAATAATTCACTTTAAAGTGCGCTATTGTAAATTAATATTGCGTCACCAAGACTGGCTTTATTTTAATCTTAATACGCTGGTCATTGTTAACACCTACAAAGCCAGAGATATTTCGTGCTGGTGACGTTCTTTTGTTTGGACATGTAGTGCTGAGCACAACGTATGAACTAACGTGATTACAGACAGTGTGATGGAAATAGACGTCCAATGCAAAACCAGCTTAAAATGCTAAAGAAAAACTTTACTGAAGGCATATATATCGCCAGCTCCTTAAGACATTTAGTGATGGGCAGAGTCGTGAACTTCCGAACGTTCTGTGGTCGGCTCATTTACGGGAGGGGACCAAACAGCGAGTGATCGGCCCCAACGGATTAGGGGAGGATGGGAAAGGAAATCGGTCGTGCCCTTTCAAAGAAAGCGTCCCGGCATCTGCCTGATGCGATTTAGGGAAATCACGGAAAACCTAAATCAGTATTGCCGGACGCGGGCTGAACCGTCGCCCTCCCCCATGCGTCTCCAGTATGCTAACGCTCTGTGACACAGAGAGTGTTTAGCGACAGAAGGATGTTTTTCGAATAACGTACTAACACTTTGGGCTCGCAGTCATACTAAGAAAGGTAGCGTCGAAAGACATACTCAGCAGTGCTGCAAACGGATGATGATGATGATTATTGGTTTGTGGGACGCTCAACTGCGCAGTTATCAGCGCCCGTACAAAGTCCTAACTTTGACGCACTCCAATTTTTGCGCAATCTAATGACGAATGATGATAATGGCGATGAAATGATGAGGACAACAGAAAACACCCAATTCCCGCGGAGAGAAAATCACCAACCGGCCTGAAATCGAACCCGGGACCTCACGATGCAGATGTAGCAACGCTAGCCACTAGACAACGAGCTGCGGACTTCTGCAAAAGGAAAGAAATATGTTTAATTGCGTGAAATGAAATGGGTAATTGTGTATAACTACTATGACATCATCATAGTTATTTCGCTTGAAGAGACCCATCACATCTAACTATTGGAGATTTCGCAGGTAAGTGATATGGTGAAAAGCATACATATGACTTTCCCTGCAACGAAACTTTTACTGTGTGTGAATTTGTATCGTTAGAATAACTTTATATCCGTCCCACATGTGTATGTCTCTGTATTTACCAAACTTTATTAAACAACAAATATTTGCGTAAACTATTTAAGACATTTTCTATTTAAGGTTTTCGTGTAAGGTGAGTAAGGAAAGCTCTAACTGAATATAATCATTGGTACCTATATAAATCTCAATTGCTACTTGAGGAATTTTACTTAAGAGAATGGGCACAGAATAATGTAGGAAATGTCTTCACTGCTTGAAATGTAGAATAAATTTTGCGAAGAAACTTACTTTGTAGCCGTATCTTTTCACTGAATAGTCAAAATAAGAAGTAAGTCATTTTGTTGGAGTACTGTATAATTAGTAATTGAAAGCTTATCTGTATTAAACATTCAAATCATTATTAGCTTTCGTACTTTTTCGTAAAAAATGAAGTTACTCGACAGTAACGATTTTTGTTACTTAAATTAGTTTCTAGTAAAAGATTGCTTTCACAGTGGATCTTCCAACAGGCCTACGCAAAATGGATTTACTGGCACAGTATTTAATATTTTGCAATAACTTTATGCAGTAACAACTCGCATATGGTGATGTTTGGTGAACTTAGTGTGTGGCAATGAGTATTTATCCGCAAGGTTGCAAAACGGCTCCAGACCTGAGTACTGTTACACCATTTAGTCTCTGTTTCCCGTCAATACGTCATATTCCACTGTCTGCACTTGGTTTATTTCACACTTTAAATTCCTTTTCACCAACGTTTGCAAATTAAATATCTACTTTTAGATCAATTTATTTTCTGAGCCAACATTCCGCTTTATTTTAGGAGTGCTAGGGACTTGTGACAAGAGTGCCACTTTGTCGGACAGTATTTCCTCCCAGATTAATTACAGACAAGTCGTAAGAGGCAAACCTCGTGATGACAGCAGTTTTTCAGGCCCGCGAGATGTGTGAACCAGACCACGGAGAGCAGCCACACCGCGCGCCTACACAAAGTTCAAATTCCTCATCGGTGCGTCTTCTTTCATATCATCAGGCACTGTCTCCGGACAGTCTCGCGCTCAGTCGCATTTCATACCAGCAGTACTGCTAATCTCATCCCGGACGAACGGCTAACAACCGCAGCGAAGGCGTTTCCGTGGTGCAGACTGGCGGCAACCAGTATGAATATGCATACGCCATTGTTCACGGAGGCTAATGTCCCGCATAAGAGCAACGAGAGGCGGCAGGGTGCGTGGCGCCGCGCCGGTGAAAGTCCGACCACAACACAGGCGAGCGGCTGGGGCTGTGTGTGTGTGTGTCGCCTAGCAACGAACTGGCATCACTACGGCTCGGAAAGTCGTCGGCCCCAGGCGGAGGCTGCCGCCGGCACACGTCTGACGCCAGCGGCTTCAGGACGCCTCGGCAACCTCAGGCGGTCACAGCAGCGGCAACCCGAGACTGCCTAGCGGTACCGTGTAAGTGGCGTCAGCTCAACCACTGCTGTCATCGCTTGGCACGCCTGACACATTAATTTATCAACAATTTCAGCGTTCACGACTTATCACAATACATCCTACGATACCTTCTAAGTATGGCAAGTCCCAGGCATGTTATGTCCGTCATATTCCGTATCTCGATTTGTCTTGAAGAACAAGATGTGAACTTGGCGAAGTCTTGCGCGACGCTGACAGATTTGCTACGGTGTTGAAACTTGCACGGACAACACGCACAGGAGAGATCAAGATATACGCAGCACTTAAAAATCTGATGGGTCAGCATCTGTTGATTGACCCAAGCAGTTGCCGCCCACGGGGCAGTAATTGGCGGTGTCAGTACAGGTCAGTTGCAGATGAGAAAATGGCACCTATACGACAGAGTCTTGTCAATTACTGCATCGAAAAAAAAAGAAAAAAACAAATTTCGCATCATGTGCTACAGACATGGGCCACGTGGCGTGGTATTTGTCTGCCACTGAATTTTCGACCGAGACAGGATTACAAATATGTGAATCGACAAACACATCGAGGTCGAGACGTAATGACTAACAACAGTGATTTAGTATTTTTTCTTTAATTAAGGTCATAACCCTGAAGTATTTTATAAATGACAACTCTTTCCACCGGAGCTGTTGTAAAATGTACTTATTTACAACGGCGATTTCGGGTACTGTAAGGAAGAAAACAGTGAACGTTTTTTTTGAAAAAAAAATAATGTCTCTTACAAATTCTTCAGTACAAAATCTGGCCTTGGAGTTTCCTTTCTTTTTACCTACTTTTCGGGTCGTGCTCAAACAGCCATCTCGAAATTGGAAAGGCGGCACGACACTGTGTGGTGATGATTCAGAATATTCATTAGGGTCAGGCCGTACTCTGATACGAACTTACGCAGGCTTCGGCTCGTCCCTGACGCGACGCGGCCAGAGGACTCCCGTCCTGGATTTCACCATTGTCCTGCAAAATGATGGTCAGCTCCTCCAGAAAGTGTCATCACTTCTGTCTCTAAGCTGGTCGTAGGTTGTGTTCCAAAAATGAAAAGCATAGAGACAGAAGTGATGACACTTTCTGGAGGACCTGAACATCATTTTGCAGGACAATGGTCAAACACGTACAGCGCAAGCAGTTACTGATTTGTTTGACTGATGGGGCTGCTAAGTGCTATACCACCTACTGCACTCCCCTCGTGAGTTCAACTCGATTTCTAAACTGAAGGAAACACTTCACGGCATTCGCTTCAGAAACGCTATAGATTCGTCGGGCAATAGACGGCGCCGCTCCAACTGTCAACACAACTGGCACTGCTGAGAGTATCCTACGACTTCCACATCGCTGACAAAGGGTTTGCACTATTAGTAGACGGAGTCCGCGTGACCAGAACTCTTGCTCTTTCCTTCTTCAGAACACTCATTCATCCACATGACCAGAAGGCTGCTGGTGCAAATTTGTAGCTAAATACTTTCTTTTTCTTCTTCTTCTTCTTCTTCTTTCCATTTCTGTCCGTAGGGTAATTCATTTGTGTTGCCAATTTTGAATTTAGCTTTATATTTTTCGCCATTCCTTCGTATTATAATTTATTAAAGAACAGTTCGATGTAAGTGAATTGAAATGACGAAATAACTTTTGTGACGTACACATTTCGAGCACTATACGTAGAACATAATCTGTTGTAGGTAAGATAGGGGGTAAATAAATACAGCAACATGTACCACGCCTGCGCACGCCCGAATGTCGACCATTTCCTAGGGTCACGTACGCAGTGTAATTATCACCCCCTTTCAAGTGAAACAACGACAAACATGACACACAAAGAGTTTGGGATTTGCAGATAACGTCGCTTTCACAACGGTATACATCTTAATTTTGCATTAATCACTGAAAATGGTTCGTCATTATTAAAGATATAGTAACATATCAGTGAAAATTGGATTATGTTGCTTTGGGATTGCCTTGCTATATAACTGAGAAAAAATCTTACACATGGGGATAGAAATTCTGTTAGAACAACGTTGAAAATCTTAACGTTCGTAGCGAATGATACACCATGAGGGAGAACTTAAGGTCTAAAAACGTAAGTGTCGAGCCACATCAAGATAAACGTAGTTATCACGTAAATATTTCCGAACTGTCTGTTACAAAATACACAGCATAAAGTAATGATTGTTTTTTAGTTGATATCGGCGTTGAAAACCCAAGTCTACAATTGGACTGAATGAGTAAAGCCACGTAGATGGTATTCTTTACACACATGCAGTGATGATGAAAAGCGCATGTACCAGTAGAGTACTTAACGTCTGAAGGATGTCAACTCACCTTGTTTCGCTGCGAAACATTATCATCGCCAACAGCAGTGTGTCCGAGAACTTTACAGTGATTCTTCTTTTGTTTTTTCAAATACAGCTGATATCGACAAAATATTGGCTGAAACATGCAACATACCATACAAGACAGTCACGAACACTCACCAGCTCTTTCGTATCGTAGAGTGGTGAGCCTGTTTTCTGGGGAGCACACGAGGCGTCTTCTTGTTAGAAAACGCCACTCCCCCCTGCGCAGAGGTCACGCCCCTAACGGACGGTGTTTGCTCTAACGCGGGTTTAAGTAAAGAATACGCATGCAGTGCTCACCGGTGTCCCGTGTTGAAGCGATGTCGATGACGTCGACTGCTGGCTCTCCTCTGTGGTCCAATGGTGGGCTTGAGTTGTATAAAATTGTTTCCAACGGCAGCCGCTGAAGTGCTCAACTCAAACCCACCATTGGACCAGAGACGACGAACGAAAACGGGCCACGTCACCTCCTGGCGTCACATATCACTAACTCTACATATCAACTCTCACCGACCACCTGAGAGCTGCTTTGGTACTTCTGTGGGTGTTCTTTCTAGCTTGCAGCTCATAAGCGACATTCTCCCGTACTCTAATGATAGAAGCAAAATCTCTCTTCTGCCTGCAATGCTCTTGATGCGAAACTCAATGCTCCCATCGAACTACGGACGAGCGCACAAAATACTAAAGCAAATGTAGGCAAAATTAGTTAATCTCACCATCAACATCCTACGTTATGTACAAGTACTTTTGGAAAAACACTGGCAGCCATGCAGTTTTCAAAGTGGACGAAAAGATTCATATCGACTGCAGCTCATGCCAGCACCGCGCCAGAAATAAGCAGAATAAATCTTTTATCTGGCATATGAGGAAACAACTTTTTTTGGCTATGAAGAAGCGCAAGTATCTCACCAGTGTTGGCACTGCAGTTCACAGAAGTGCTTCATTACTGTCCAATGGTGGGCATAGCTCGCTTCTTGCGCTCAACTCAGTCCCACCATTGGACCGCAGACGATGAACAGTGTAGCACCTCTCCAGCATAGATTGTATGTAGCAAACACTTCACACACTCACCATAGCGACCAGGACTGTAGCGCTGTACCGAGCGACCTCCTGTTGGGGTCTGATGTCCGATGTGCTGTCGACTGTTAACTCGCTTCTGTGGTCCAATGGTGGGCTTGAGCTCCATTCTTCGCTCACACGGAGCTTTCTTGTTCTGAACTCACTCCCACCATTGGGCCGCAGACGACGAGCAGTGTAGAAGCTCTCCACACTGGATTTTGTGGATTATATGTAGAAAATAGATAAAACTCTCACCAGAGCGACCAGGACGCTGCATAACAGCGAGCGACTTCCTTCTGCGGCCCGATGTTCTGTCGAATATTAGCTCGCTTCTGTGGTCCAATGGTGGGCTTGAGTTCCATCCTCCACTCCCAAGCAGACTTTCTTGAGCTCAACTCAGTCCCACCATTGGGCCATAGATGACGAACGGTGCAGAAGCTCTCCGGCATGGATTTGATGTAGTAAATAGTTAAAATTCTCATCAGAGCGACCAGGACTGTAACGCTGTGCCGAGCGACCTCCTGTTGTGGTCCGATGTGCTGTCGACTGTTAACTCGCTTCTGTGGTCCAATGGTGGGCTTGAGCTCCATTCTCCACTCTCACGGAGCTTTCTTGTTCTGAACTCACTCCCACCATTGGGCCGCAGACGACGAGCAGTGTAGAAGCTCTCCACACTGTATTTTGTGGATTATATGTAGAAAATAGATAAAACTCTCACCAGAGAGACCAGGACCCTGCATAGCAGCGAGCGACTTCCTTCTGCGGCCCGATGTTCTGTCCAATATTAGCTCGCTTCAGTGGTCCAATGGTAGGCTTGAGTTCCATCCTCCACTCCCAAGCAGACTTTCTTGAGCTCAACTCAGTTCCACCATTGGGCCACAGATGGCGAACGGTCATGAAGCTCTCCGGCATGGATTTGATGTAGAAAATAGTTAAAACTCTCACCAGAGCGACCAGGACTGTAGCACTGTACCGAGCGACCTCCTGTTGGGGTCCGATGTCCGATGTGCTGTCGACTGTTAACTCGCTTCTGTGGTCCAATGGTGGGCTTGAGCTCCATTCTTCGCTCACACAGAGCTACCTTGCGCTGAACTCACTCCCACCATTGGGCCGCAGACGACGAGCAGTGTGGAAGCTCTCCACTTTGCATTTATGGATTATATGTAGAAAATAGATAAAATTCTCACCAGAGCGACCAGAACGCTGCATAGCAGTGAGCGACTTCCTTCTGCGGTCTGATGTTCTGCCGAATATTAGCTCGCTTCTGTGGTCCAATGGTGGGCTTGAGTTCCATCCTCCACTCCCAAGCAGACTTTCTTGAGCTCAACTCAGTTCCACCATTGGGCCACAGATGACGAACGGTGCAGAAGCTCTCCGGCATGGATTTGATGTAGAAAATAGTTAAAACTCTCCCAGAACGACCGGGACTGCAGCGCTGTAGCAAGTGACCTCCTGTTGGCGTCCGATGTGCTGTCGACTGTTAACTCGCTTCTGTGGTCCAATGGTGGGCTTGAGCTCTATTCTCCACTCCCACGGAGCTTTCTTGGGCTGAACTCACTCCCACCATTGGGCCACAGACGACGAGCAGTGTAGAAGCTTTCCACGATGGTTTTTACGTAGAAAATAGATAACACTCTCACGAATGTGACCACGACTGCTGTGTAGCAGCGAGCGACCTTCTTCTGTGCTCCAATCTGTTGTCGAATGTTACTTCGCTTCCGTGGTCCAATGGTGGGCTTGAGTTCCATCCTCCACTCCCACGCAGAATTTCTTGCGCTGAACTCTGTCCCACCATTGGGCCATGGACGACGAGCAGTGCAGAAGCTCTCCAGATTGGATTAGATGGATTATATGTAGAAAATGTATAAAACTCTCACCAGAGCGACCAGGATGTTGCACAGCTGCGGACGACTTCCTTCTCCAGTCTGATGTGTTGTGGAACGTAAGCTCACTTCTGTGGTCCAATGGTGGGCTTGAGTTCCATCCTCCACTCCCATGCAGCCTTCATTGCGCTGAACACAATCTCACCATTGGACCACAGATGACGAACGTTTGGAAGCTCTCGACGATGGATTTTATGTAGAAAATACGTAAAATTCTCACCAGAGCGTCCAGGACTGTTGCGTAGCAGTGAGGCACCTTTCCTGTGGTCCGATGTGGCGTCGAATATTAGTTCGCTTCTGTGGTCCAATGGTGGGCTTGAGTTCCATCCTTCTCTCCCACGCAGACTTACTTGTGCTGAACTCGGTCCCACCATTGGACCACAGATGACGAACGGTGTAGAAGCTCTTCACGATGGATTTTGTGTAGAAAATGTGTAAAATTCTCACCAGAGCGTCCAGGGCTGCTGCGTTGCAGTGAGGGACCTTTCCTGTGGTCCGAAGTGTCGTCGAATGTTAGCTCGCTTCTGTGGTCCAATGGTGGGCTTGAGTTCCATCCTCCACACCCACGCAGACTCGCTTGCGCTGAACTCAGTCCCACCATTGGACCACAGATGACGAACGGTGTAGAAGCTCTGCATGATGGATTTTATGTCGAAAATAAGTAAAATTCTCACCAGAGAGAGCAGTGCCACAACATGGCAGCGAGCACCCCCTTCTGCAGTCGAACGTGTTGTCGAATGATAGTTCGCTTCTGTGGTCCAATGGTGGGCTTGAGCTCCACCCTCCACTCCCACGCAGACTTGCTTGCGCTGAACTCAGTCCCACCACTGGACCACAGATGACGAATGGTGTAGAAGCTCTCCACGATGGATTTTATGTAGAAAATATGTAAAAAATCTCACCAGAGCGTCCAGGATTGCTGCGTAGCAGTGATGGATCTTTTCTGTGGTGCGGTGTGTCGTCGAATATTAGTTCGCTTCTGTGGTCCAATGGTGGGCTTGAGTTCCATCCTCCACTCCCACGCACACTTGCTTGCGCTGAACTCAGTCCCACCATTGGACCACAGATGACGAACGGTGCTGAAGGCCTCCACGATGGATTTTATGTAGAAAATATGTAAAATTCTCACCAGAGCGTCCAGGACCTTTCCTGTGGTCAGATGTGTCGTCGAATATTAGTTCGCTTCTGTGGTCCAATGGTGGGCTTGAGTTCCATCCTCCACTCCCACGCACACTTGCTTGCGCTGAACTCAGTCCCACTATTGGACCACAGATGACGAACGGTGCTGAAGGCCTCCACGATGGATTTTATGTAGAAAATATGTAAAATTCTCACCAGAGCGTCCAGGACCTTTCCTGTGGTCAGATGTGTCGTCGAATATTAGTTCGCTTCTGTGGTCCAATGGTGGGCTTGAGTTCCATCCTCCACTCCCACGCACACTTGCTTGCGCTGAACTCAGTCCCACCATTGGACCACAGATGACGAACGGTGCTGAAGGCCTCCACGATGGATTTTATGTAGAAAATATGTAAAATTCTCACCAGAGTGTCCAGGACTGTTGCTTTTTTGCATTGAGGGACCTTTCCTGTGGTCCGATGTTCCGTCGAATATTAGTTCGCTTCTGTGGTCCAATGGTGGGCTTGAGTTCCATCCTCCACTCCCACGCAGACTCGCTTGCGCTGAACTCAGTCCCACCATTGGACCAAAGATGACGAACGTTTAGAAGCTCTCCACGATGGATTTTATGTAGAAAATATGTAAAATTCTCACCAGTGCGTCCAGGACTGTTGCGTAGCAGTGAGGGACCTATCCTGTGGTCCGATGTGCCGTCGAATATTAGTTCGCTTCTGTGGTCCAATGGTGGGCTTGAGTTCCATCCTCCACTCCCACGCAGACTCGCTTGCGCTGAACTCAGTCCCACCATTGGACCACAGATGACGAACGGTGTAGAAGCTCTGCACGATGGATTTTATGTAGAAAATAGGTAAAATTTTCACCAGAGAGAGCAGTGCTGCAACATAGCAGCGAGCACCCCCTTCTGTAGTCGAACGTGATGTCGAATGTTAGCTCGCTTCTGTGGTCCAATGGTGGGCTTGAGTTCCATCCTCCACTCCCACGCAGACTTGCTTGCGCTGAACTCAGTCCCACCATTGGACCACAGATGACGAACGGTGTAGAAGCTCTCCACGATGGGCTTTATGCAGGAAATTGGTAAAATTCTCACCTCTGCGGCCATGACTGCAGCATAGAAGCGAGCGATGGTCCGATGGTGGACTAGAGGTTTATGTAGCGCGATATCCTGGCGCCCAACTCATTACCACCATCGGATCGCAGGTGACGGCCGAAGCAGTCTTCTAAGCGGCAGCGGCCAGAGAGACTACTACTGTACCAGAAATCGTGCCGCTCACTCACCAGTTGCAGAACAAACTTTGTGGAGCTGTGTGTCCTCTCCAGTAGTGCAGGGTTCTCTTCTGTGGTCCAATGGTGGGCTTGAGTTTTGCAAATGGTAGGAAAGCACTTCTTTCCGCAAGCAGTGAAGCTACTGGCGAACGCAATCCCACCATCGGACCCCAGATGACAAACCACGGAAATAGTCAACCACCTACAACAACGTGAAAGTTCCATAGGTGCTTCTGTGTCAGAGTCGTACACACACTGGTTTTTGCGATTTGGCGAATAAGCAATATAAGTATAGTCAGCCGAGAGAAGCAGACGTGCGGCAGGACACAACAGCCAAACAAATGCTAGGAAGACCATAAAGAAAGTAATGGAAAAGTAGTCACAATGTGTTTCTTAACTGACGTCAATGAATCAAAAATGAAAGTTACGTGAGTACCTCTTCCTCTACATAAATATTCGTCCACCCGCCACCTTTCAGGTAGAAAATGATAGGAAGCAGGAGCAGCGTGCTGTCACTGAATTCTTGGAGAAGGATGGTTGCAACATAGAAACAAGACATCACGAATTCTGTGGTGACTCCCCTGATCGGATTAATAAACTTTCCAGTCAAGGAAAAGGGGCGTTGAATATAAGCAGACCTGACAGGCAGGTGTGCATAACCGTTGGTGTAGAACTGCTGTAGAACTGTGGATCGTGTACTGTCTTTTTTGGGAAGCGGTAATACTCTCTGCCAGAATTAACACAGGTGTGGCAAAGAGTGATCTTGTGAAGGTAAAATCGATCGGTTAGGCCAGGAGACCCAAAAGCCGTAAGTTCATGTCCAAGTGAAAGCTGGTTTCCCTTCATTCCGAAAGGTGTTTGATATGTTCTGCACTGTCGCCTAACGCAACATGAGAGAGTATCGTGTGTGTGTGTGTGTGTGTGTGTGTGTGTGTGTGTGTGTGTGTAACATCAGACAAACCTGAGTGTGTGTAACGTCAGACAAAACTGAGCAGAAATATTTGGAAAGGTCCATCACTAATTTATTTCCCAATTGACAATCAATCATTGGAAATAATCACAGCGGTAGCACATCCACAGGTTCGTGTCCGCAATGTAACTACCGTACAAAATTAGTTACTGGAAGAAGCGGACACGGGAATGAGTTAGCTTAAAATGCGTCTCTGACTGATTGCTGAGCATTGCTCATGAATCTGGGATCCTGAACAGGTAAATTCAAAGAGGAGATACAAAAGACCAGTAACGGCGACAGCTTCACTGAGACCCACATCAAACTTGAGGCACGCTATCCCACTGTTACTATCGTACACGCTCTTCGGTCCAAACCGCCATCCGATACAGACGACTTACCGACAAACTATGAGTAATGTTAGGTCGCACACATTTCAACAGTTAATGCACACGAGTACGGTTAAAAGTCATCGTATGCAACGTAAACGAAATGAGGTAAACTCTTCCAGGTTGTTGCACCGCGTCACGTATTTCTCCGAAGGCTTCCGGAACTAGACATGGCAAAAATCATTGTCGTGGACACATATAAAAGTCTCTTTTCCCGCTCTTTTTCGAAATAATAGCAGTTACTGCGTACAGATCTTCAGAATACCACTGGAAGGCAATGGTCAATGGCAAATACTGAAACAGAAAGGGAAGGGGTGATGATGTATCACGCCTTCGTAATAGTCGTCTGCGTTTCTCGCGCGCCGTAGCTAGGTAGTAGTTAACTGACATAGCGAGCCACAGCGGCCGTAGCGGCAAGTGATCCCCTCACGTGACTATGTGAGACATCGTCTCCGTGTACTCCATTGTCATCGCTCAACATCTGAAGCTGTTTACGGGCACTTGCGTACCTTACTAGGCCTGGCTACATCACTAAACACGAATACACTCTGGTGGCCATTCTACCGCCACAAAGAATTTCAACTGACCATTTACATACCCTTCGATGGTGCGCATATGCACCAAGTTGCACTGACGTCCTACCATGTCTTCTGCGTGCTTCATTTCTTTGTTGAAACCGCGCGGGGTAGCCGCGCGGACTAGGGCGCCTTGTCACGGTTCGCGCGGCTTGTCCCGTCGGAGGTTCGAATCCTCCCTCGCGCATGGGTGTGTGTGTGTATCGTCCTTAGCGTAAGTTAGGTTAAGTTAGATTAATTAGTGTGTAGGCCTAGGGACCGATGACCTCAGCAGTTTGGTCCCATAGTCCTTACCACAATTTCTCTCCCTCTCTCTCTCTCTCTCTCTCTCTCTCTCTCTCTCTCTCTCTCTCTCTTTTCCGCTGAAAGCCGTACGTAGGAAAACGCCGTTTTAGTTGCTTCAAACCTAATGTTCGTTCTCCGGTTGTGCGAACAATGGCAGAGACGTGGTGAACCATCAAAATTGCGTGTACAGAAGATACTCATTGTAACAGCGTACTGTAACTGAGTTGTCGGTTGCGAGAGGTGCGCGTGCAGTGATTGAGATTCTCGGATATTCAAAGATGTGCTAGTGATTGCTTCCGTGAATGCAACAGGTAGTAAGCTTCGAAGAACAGCCATTTCGTATTAACTGCTGGAACACTTTGAAGCAAATAGAGAGGCCTTTCTGTACAGATCTTTACACGTGAGAAAACGTGGGTGCATCATTTTTGATCCGGAAACAAAAAAGCACTCACTGGAGTGGCTTGAGCCACAAACACCACAATGAAGGACATCGAGGCAGCTCATTCTCCCCGCTAAGTTATGATGACAGTCTTCTTGGGATACTGGGTGCGTTGTCACAGTAGTCAACCATTAATTCAGTCATACATATGAGGAGTTAAACTTAAGAACCTTCGGCATGTTCGGTCTGACAAGAATCGAAAAGAAATCTTGACTCGTACTAATTCAAAGCCTATGTCCACTACGGGCCGAGCCCCACAATAAACTGCTGGGTTCGGCGTGGGGTTGCGGTGGGGTGGGTGGACTGCTGTGGCCTGTTGTGGGGTTGCGACCCACTGAGGGCTATGGCCGGGACGAAGCCTCTCCGTCGTTTCTAGGTCCCCAGTTCCATAAAACATAATACAATACAAGCTATAGGAAAATAATGTCGCTTTAAAAAATAACCAAATCTGGTTGGACACAATCGCTCCACGTGCTCTATAGGGCGCACCCGGCGTCCTCGTACTTTCATCTATTTGGGCCACTTAAGGATTTGAAAATATGGCTGCGAGCACTGGGCAAGAGCTTTACCAAAGTGGAACACCTTCTCTTACACAATGATGGTGTAAGGCCATAGAACGTGCGTCTTAAGAACAAATACATTCAGAGGAAAAGACTGTAGGACTTTATTTATTGAACGATCTTCGCAGAAGTCGACTGCTTCTCTGACAGTTACTATAAATATTACTTTCAATCAATGGTTTCTACTCTTTGTTATAAGAATTTCCTGAGGTGCTCCGTTACCAGATATTTTGGGATTAGCCGAGCGGTCTAAGGCTCTGCAGTCATGGACTCTGCGGCTGGTCCCGGCGGAGGTTCGAGTCCTCCCTCGGGCATGGGTGTGCGTGGTTGTCCTTAGGATAATTTAGACTTCGTAGAGTGTAAGCTTAGGGACTGATGACCTTAGTAGTTAAGTCCCATTAAGATTCCAGATATTTTACACTTTGTTTTGCACGTGTGCGGGGGTGTAGCTGGGGGTGCAACGTGTGGAGGAGAGCAATTGCACAAATGAAAGTCATTCAAAATGGAGCTGTAAGATATGCTGTAAACAACTGTATCGTAAACTCGATTCCTAGCGATTATCTTCAGCCCAAAAAGGAAAAAAGTTTCGGTCTATTGTCAGACGCAACAGTTACTGGCGAGACGAGACTGTTCGAACTATGATAGGTAGCAGGAGGGTCTTCAGTGTGGGTAGATTTGTTTGTTCATATATGGGCCTTCGGTGGCTTTGTTCCGTAAACGTGAAAAATTATTGTCTCGTTTACTCCTCAATTTTCGTCTCCACAGGCACAATCAAAGGATACAGATTGTTGGTAAGCGATTTTTTTTTTTTAAATTTCATACCTTTCACAACTTTATCAGCACTCATTTTAATATTTTTACAAAGTACACCATTTAAACACGTTGATTTAAAAACTTGTCAATACAACGGACAAAAGTAGGCTAGTTTGGCACATTGTTTCAATCATATGATTGGGGCTTAAGACACATGAATCACTTTCTAATCGTCAAAGCCTCACTGCTGTTTGTAAACCGAAATTTATTCAAGGGTTTTCAAGTAATTTCCGGACACTATACGAGACTTCTGTAATCAAATGCATAATGCCCACCAACAAGTTCTGGAAAAGGCTAAAATCAAACGCTATTTTGCTCTTCAAATGGGAAGCCATTGACGGAAAAACAGAACTTCAAAGCTTGTGAAGAAATTTCTTTCGACAGTCACTCTGAAGCAGAACGTATCAGGCCCAACGGTTCATGTTAGTCGATTTTCTACATTTACACGGATACTCTGCAAATCACATTTAAGTGCCTGGCAGAGTGTTCATCGAACCACCAAAATTGTTGGTATTTAATAACAGTTTAATGGAAGTAAGAAAGAAAAAGTTATTCAATAAAACAGGTAGCAAACGAATTGAAATAAGCAAACCACAAAGTGCCCAAACTCTTGGAATTAGCCGCCTTGTCCATTCATATTTTTTTAAAGAACTCGACAACTTCCCCAAAGTTCTTTTCCTGCCCTTTTTGTCTCGTCAAAAATTGCAAAAACCTTTGTCTATGGCTTATCAGCCTCTCGCCATCAAAATCATTTGGATAATATTTTACGATTTTATCGCCACCCGTAGGATGCCAAAGAGTAACTTTTTTTCAAAGATTCTAAAAATTTGCACAATGACTGTCGAATCTACTCTTGAGTGGCGAAATCATCTGTTTGAAAACGCCAACATACGATTTTCTGAAAAATTCTTGAAGCGTTTTAAATTTGATATATTCTTTATTACCTTGAAGTTGTTCGTCAAGATTAAGATCAGTCAAACTTCCCCAAATTTAAATTAAGATGTAAACACTCACACTCGAATATCAGAGCTGCAAAAAATAAATAAATAAAATAAACAAGATAAAATCCATCGCCTGTTCCACACGCGCCGCAGGATGCCTACCTGCGCTCTAGACTCCCCAAGGGTTTCTTACTGGGCCCTCTAAATTTCTAGTCTGGAGAACATCCATTTCCGATTAAAAGCTCCAGCCAATAAGTGACTGACTGTTTTACGCTCTGGCGTTAAAGAGGATTCAGGACAGACGTTGGAACGCAAGAGGCGATGCAGTAAACTTGACACAAAATGATTAGAAAGAAATTTCGACAATCTACAGAAGCTAAAACGAATGGACGCAAGCTTGAGCACACGAATGAACGCAGAAGTCCAGTTAGTCGGGAAACAATCACTTTTGTTTCTTGAGTCTGTGGCAACCGGTGCTGCATGAATTGGCTGATATCTAAAATTATTTATTTGCAAAGAGGGGGGGGGGGGGGGGAGGGCGGAGGACATCACGTAGGTCAGTATGCTGAGGAAATAAGTGCCTTACAGATAGTGTTGGAAAATGCAAAAAAAAAAAAAAAAAAAAAAAAAAAAATTGCGTGATGGCATTCCTACCGAATCTCCAAGACGTATTAGGAGGCGTCGTATTTCTGGCTCTGGAAGTAGAGATGCCGGCTTGCCGCATGAAGAAGATTTAAAACGAAAAATGTTTTCTTCATTAGGTAGAAAAATTGGTGAAATTAGAGAACGTTTCCAGCAGCAACAGAATTTTGCCGAAAAATGTGCCTTCCGTAAGGCCTGTAGTAACACTGGGCACTGATGATGAGGAATACAGCGTTGACCATGTTTATGCAGATGCTGACAGAAGAGTTTACGCTTGCGTGCGTCTACGAGTTTTGGTAGCTACAACAGATTATAAGAAAGAATTTACTGATTTCGGTCCAGTGGGTTTCAATTTGAGTCCATATTTGAAGAAAGGTTTCCTAATTTAAAGCTAAGCCACAAATAAAGCTAGCTGTGAGAGAAGCTTCTCTAAATTGAAACTGAGTAAAAATTATTCAAGATCTACGATGTCCACGCTGAGATTAACAAATTTATTCTGGAAATCGAACAAGAGGTACAAACTGGCACTGACAAATGTATTCGAGAGTTTGCATCGAGGTAAAAAAAAGGCAGCCCAGAACCAAAATTTAAGAAATACCGTACGTTTAATTCAGAACCCAACCGAAATAATCGCAGAGCATCACACATTCTTTTTATCTCCAATTCTTCACATGCATTTTACACTCAGTATAAGGTAAGTTAATGCTTTCGTGAACTTCGAGACGTTTTGTTATCTTGAATATGTTTGAAAAGATAAAAAGATTACTGTGTTTGTGAAAACGTTCTAATGCTTACAAATTTAGGACTTACATCCTCGTGTCACGTGACCTTTCTACAAAGAGGGAAGATAAAGACAGATAGATTTGGCAGGAAATTACAAGGGGTAAGCATAATGTTGCATTATGTTAAATTTAGTTATGTTCAAGCTCCCTTTATATTTATCGTTGCTCTATGAAAACATTTGCTACACCTGCCGTATATCGACCACATCGAAGTCAGATCAAATTGGTGTAAAAAGGAAATATTTTCAGGGCATTTTGATTGAGGTCTTTGCTCTTATGAAATCAGTTTTGTTCAAGAATGAGAAGGCTTTCAGACTATAAAACGCATTTGTGAAATATAAACTGGAAAATTGTACACAACAAATTTTGTGTCAATGAAAAATTTAATGTATTTTGTAAGGTAGCCTGCAGTTCCCTGTAAAAGCGTTCCAAAACAAAGTTAATATATTTAATACGATTATTATTATTATTATTATTATTATTATTATTATTATTATTACTACTATTATTTGCAATTATGGTCAATATACGGGAATCAACGCCACTGCTCCTAAACAAAGTAGTTCATTCTGCACGGCACTAGTGAAAGACACAGTGACATTGGAAATAATTGTTGAAATTGCTTGCCGAATAACTCGTGAGTGACAGGATCAAGGAAAGCGGCCGACTGCAGGAAACACTGGTGGATGTGTTTCTATAAAGTTAACAGGTGTTACAAATAATCTAAGTCATTAAGTACTTATAAATATAATATAGACAGTTTTGATGTCAATAGCACAACTATGACTTGGTTGTTCTCTGCGGGATAAGATACCTAGGACATTAGATGCGAACGAATCCAAAACGTAGAGGAACTTGTGTCTTTGCCCCGTGCGTGAGAACCTCCTCTGCCTTCGTCCCTTTGCTCCGACGTGAGACGCAGTCTACTCCGTTACCCAAAGTAATCTTAACTCCAATACGACCGCTAAAGGAGACGTTCATTACATTTTATCGATCGCTCTAAAAAATGCACAAAGATTCGCTTTATATAACTGTACAAGGATATTTCGTCACAAATACTGTGCGACTGATTTTAGCCCTAAGTGTACATATGAAAAGCCTTCTTTAGCCAACTATTACGTCTACAACCTAGAAAATAGTTGCCAACGAAAGATGGCTCGCTTAAGGTAGCACGTAAGCAATCATCCTCGAAAATCTGAGCTGCGAATTAAAAAACTGCATGACGTGCAGGATGTGTGCGCGTGCTCTAGGCGGCTCACCGGCTTCTCATTAGGTGCTCTGACCCCTAGTCTCGAGGCCATTCAACCGACAAGTGCTGTGGTAACACACTGCCTAACTTGCAATTTCCTCGCTGGTGTCGCTTCCTGGCACGACTAGTCGTTATTATTACTTTCAGTCTACCGTTACGAAAAGTTAATACGCGAATGCGAGCAATTGTGAGTGGTGATATTCTCCTGAACCTAACAAAGCCTGGTTTAACTGAATTGATCCTGCCAGCTAGTGATAAGCCGACGAACTGGAGCATGCCTGTCCACACGGAGACTGGTTGTAGCTCGTGAATGGGCAGTGGATGTGCCTACTGAGGTCTTACTGACTTATTATAGACATATTATACGTAAAGAAACTCCCCAAACTAAAATCACAACAGCATAATTTATTGCTATGAAAACCCATTCCTTATATATTAACATGCAGCAAATTATTTACTTCTTCTCTTTTAACGATTTGTTCAGAGTAACGAAAAGTGTAGAAAACATTAAAAAATGATGCATGAAAAATCGATTTTTAACGTCCCTATCATTTCACGCTGCGCCACTGTGCTTCACAATACTTGCGTGTTTGAACGCGTTGCCCTACAGTCCTGCCACATTCGTCTACATACATTTTGCCACAAGTCGGGATGAAGTTGTAGGGATGAAGGTAGACAGGGCAAGGTATTATTTTACGAGTGGTCGGTGTTGGCACCTGGTACGACTGCTGGAGGCTCTTGAGCCGCGCTCGGTAAGACAATAGGCCTAGCGCTCGGGAACAAAGGCGGCAGCCAGCGGCGCGCCCGGCACTCGGCCCGTCTACACACCGCGAGCCCAGCGAATGAGAAACTGAGGTACGCTAACATTCTCAACATAAAACTCGATGAGGGGGACGAAGGATGTGGAGAGGTGGTGTCTCATCTATTACTATCAGTTTTCGAAATCCTTCGCTTGTAAGTGGCGCTTCTGACACAGGCGAGAACTGAAAGCCAGTCGAGTAGAGTCTTCATCTCGTCAGCCTTACAGGCGATCTACGATATCCAAAATGGGAGCACGAAGTAGGAGTACCAGTTAAGGCTGTAAGTATCAACTACCTATGTTTTGGAAATTAGGTCGAACTGTTCACGCCAAGTGCAGATCTGGAGAACACCTGGGGGGGGGGGGGGGGGGGGGGAGTAGGAGGGAGGCAAGCAGACTAACTTCAGGCCTGTCTGCTCACATCCACGAGCTGTTTTTTTTTTATTTATTTTTATTTCTGATGTCAAATATTGGGAACTTACCACATACACCCTTTCCTGAAGATCAGCACGCCACGAACAGTATGGCGGCCTGATCCGACACTAACGTTCACCGTTGCTGCAATATCACTCACCGTTTGCCATAGCACTGCGAACTGTCGTTTTAGACCGCGCCCTGTACACTCCCTGAGGCATTTTCGTTTCGATTCCGAGAGGCGGCGTGTCTAAAACGTTGTCTCCAGCCACCCGCAAGAAAACCGCACGATATCCACGCTGGAGGCTACCGCACAGTCGTGTGGATGAGAGCGGCAGTTTCTCACTGTGACACGTCCACGATGGCGCCAGGCAGAACTGTGGTGAAGTTTTGTGCCAATCTGACGTCATTAACCAACCTTACACGCCACACGAACTTCTGAGCTCTGGAGTTTCCGCCGCACGAGGCGACGCCTTGCTGTTTGAAGTGTCTACGAGCCCGAGGGTGACATTGCGGGGCGCCACTCTTTGGCACCATTACACAGGAAAACTGTAAGCACCTCTGGGACAAACTTCAGAGTTACGCGTTGGAATGGGAGACAATTTTGGAGTTTCGAAAAAACGATCATTTAATTCTGTTGCGCAGTGTAGGTCGTGGAAGTCACGAGCGAATGCAGAAGAATAATATCGTGATTGGGATAACTGAAGCTAAGCAAGAGATTTTAGCAAGATGGATATTGGAGCGCAGAAAATTGGTCGGTCGATTGATAGATTCGGGTGAGGGGCCAAACAGCGAGGTCATCGCAATAGGGAAGGATGGAGAAGGAAATCGGCCGTGCCCTTTCACAGGAACCATCCCTGGCATTTGCCTGAAGCGATTTAGGAATATCACGGAAAACCTAAATCGGGATGGTCGGACGCGGGTTTGAAGTCGTCCTCCCGAATGCGAGTCCAGCGTGAGAGCAGAAAACCCTGCAAGACAGAAGAGATATAAATCTATTTCAGCAGAAGAATAAGCTCGGGGAGGAAAGGAATCGACTAGAAGCTGCTAAAATGTGGCACGGCGGAAAATGATATGAACGAGCTGCGTGGAGAGGAAAACCGACCTGAGAGTTTTAAGAGAAGTCAACGAAGGGAGGAATTATTACAGGAAGTGGAAAAGAGAAAAAATAATAATATTCGATCTTTAACATTCTGGGAAAGAGTTGGAGTATGTGAGAGGACGGGGCAGCGACGCGACAGCCGTTGCCGCCGCAGCTGAGGCCCGCGCCAGGAACGTGGGCACTTGGTTACTTTGAGGAGAGCGCGTCGCGCCAGAGGGCGTGGCGCGGAGAAAGCTGCGGCTGGTGGCCGCGCGCGCGCGCGCGCGCGCACTGGTCGGGCTTCCGCGTGCCGGCCGCTCTGTCCGCTAACGTGCAACAGCAAAGTAGCGGCGAGCCGCGACAACTTGCGCTAGCTGGATCATTACGCAACGGCAGCCACAGAAAGAGTTCTACCCGGCGGATCCGCGTCAACCTGTTACGCCTCTGCAATTATTGTTCCCGCAAGGCTCGCAGGCCTGGCACTGGTCAGAAAAACTAGGTATATTGTTCAAATGGCTCTGAGCACTATGGGACTTAACTGCTGACGTCATCAGTACCCTAGAACTTAGAACTACTTAAACCGAACTGACCTAAGGACATCACACACATCCACGCCCGAGGCAGGATTCGAACCTGCGACCGTAGCGGTCCCGCGGCTCCAGACTGAAGCGCCTAGAACCGCACGGCCACAACGGCCGGCTGGTATACTGTCTGCAACTCGTACAGTTGACACTTAACCTGCCAACTAGTTTCCCACATATTCTCACGAAAGATAAATCCATGGGGCAGAAACTGAAAGACACAGAAGTTTAATAACTGCGCAAAACACTACCCAAAACTTTATTTACACTTTAAAATATCTCCAGAGGTGCAGTCCAGCGTAACGGTCTCGAGAACGAATAAAAAATGACAAAACAAACCCGCCACAACGAGCTACAAATTAATACAGGGCTGCAACCAAAGAACGGTCCGTGCCTGAGCTAATAACAAACCGCACAAAAATATATCAGCTCCTCCCTGTTCTACCTCAGAAACAGACGTCACAGATTTCGGATCCGGAAATTATGGTACCTTTGTCTTTCAGTCAATGGGCACTTCGGATGGTGATGTGATAAGGTTTATATTCTGTTACCGGTAGTCGCTTGCTGCCACCCGGTCTCCCGTTTACTGCGTTTCTCTGTGCCCTTACACCATCTCATTTACATTCTATAAAGTTCTACAGATCAGAACACAACTGACACTTAGGCCAGCTCGGAAAACTGTAGCCGCAGACCAATTATATGTACTTGTCAGCTGCACGGTACACCGAAAAAGGAGCAGAAACCAGGCAACTGCGCCTCAGTCTGATACCTCTCGGCTTCCGGACTGGACCGTTTGATGATACCTAAGCCACCTTCTGACTGGGAGGACACTTGTGACAGTGTTACCAGTGGCAGAGTAGTGGAGTGGCATTCGAGAGTGCGGCGATTCAAATCCTGCTATACTGATTTAGGTTCCAAGTGGATCGGGAAAATTTAATCGAACCAAATGCGACGACGGAACCTTCGAAATGAGGCGGCCAGTTTTCTTGTGCATTCTTTCCATTCCACGTCTCCTGTACCCCGAGTATCGGGGAAGAGCTAATACAGACGATGGTGGGATGCTACTTCCTCCCAACGGCTTCCGGAGACTCTGCTACGACTAACGTTTACTGCTAGAGGATGCTACCGTGAGGCCCACACTCAAATACGCCTGCCCTGTCTGGGGCTACGCAGCCACGACCTAGACGGTGAGGCTGCAGAGAGTCCAGACCAGGGCGCACGTCCCCATCTGCCTCCGACACACACGACGCCGCGGAAACAAAAACGCTGACAGATAACCAGCGGTAGCATTTTGCGACACCGCTAGTAACTCGACCAAAGCACACACAAACTCATTAAGGAATTGCACCCAGCAACCAGAACTGTACGGATGATCAAGGGGAATTGGGTCTTACATAGAGCCGACAGAGTTCAAACCGCATAAAAGTTAGGTTGGGATGGGTTGATTTGGGGGCAGAGACCACACAGCGAGGTCTTCGGTCTCGTCGGATTAGGGAAGGACGGGGAAGGAAGTCAGCCGTGCCCTATCCCGGCATTTGCCTGAATCGATTTAGCGGAATCACTGAAAACCTAAGTCAGGATGGCCGGACGGGGGATCGAACCGTCGTCCTGCCGAATGCGAGTCCAGTGTGCTAACCACTGCGCCACCTCGGTCCGTATAAAAGTAAGGGAATACCAAAAAATTAAGAGCATACCCAGTATGCACGAAAAGTAAAATCACCAAGTTCCTCTCACGGAAATGTCAGCTGACAACAACCTTCTCCAGGAAACATCCTTGTGGAAGGAAATTATCATAGGCTGTCAGCAGCAGCCACGGCTGCCTCGCGACGGTGACTGCCCTGCCACAAAAGCGCGGCGCTACCCAGCCACCTCCCGCTCCTCCTCGGGAAGGCGCAGGACATGTTCTAATCAAACGAGACAGGTGCAGCCTCAGTGAGCTACACTACACTCAAAAGTCAGCTAACTAATACGGCAGATAAATATAGTTACACAAGGATACACATCCACTGATTAGACAAACGTCGTGTATTGTGTTAAAGGCAAGTTCTGAAACACAGAACCAAGGGTGAGCAATTTTACAAGACTTAGTCCGTGGTTCAGGTTTTAATGATGGAGAACACTGAACTGAAGAGATACAAGGTTCTACAACTTCTTTTGTTCTCCTGCCGCCATCAGTTGCGCGTAATGTTATGCTAACAACTGCCACTTTGGGTTCGTCTTATTACAACTGAATGAAACCAATTTTTCGGTCCGTACGGGTTTCACTATCATTTGAAAGGAATTATCAGTAGGCTGAAGTATCCGCACATTTGGGTTTGCACTATTTTGTTTGAAGTTTCTGATATTGCACATTGTGGTTAGGAACAGATCTCATTATCTATGGCGTCATAGTCGTTTAAATTTCTATTAAACAAATTCGTAGATGCTGCTCTGCATTTGTTCCTGTTCGGCTCCTATGCTTATTGCCACCTGCTCCCTATATTGTACCAGTGTTGCCTTCAGAATTTGTAAGAGTGTATTCCAGTCTACAGGTACACTGTCAAAAGTTTGCTCTAAATCTGCAAGTGCTATAAAGATAGCCTTTCTTCAGTCTGTGGTCTAAGACAGCCCGCAATGTCAGTGTTACCTCGCACTTTCGTATATTTCCCCTGAAGTTGCCTTTGACCTGGTCCTCCACTTTTATCGAAAAAGTCCTGTTAGTATTTTGCACAATACTGATCGAAAAACGCCCGCTTCGACTGGCATTCGATGTCGCGTCCTCTCGGTTTTCAGGCATTCCCTCTGCCACAGATCGCCACCAGTCCCAAGACTGACGGTTCGGTAATACGCACATCTGTCAGCAACTGCCTTCTTTGGAACTGAAATTATATGAAATATGAAGTTTGAACATTCAAACTTCAATATACAGTGTGTCCCAAAATAATGTATACACTATTTCAAACAGAATATCTTTTCAACTAAAGGAGACAGAAATACAGTTTTTATGGGTATTAATTTAGTAGGCGGTGAAAAACGTAACAATGCTTTCTTTTGTTTCAGGATTGTCACCAAACATGGAGTTATCCTTTGAACACCGGAAATGGGTGCTAAAGTGCTACTGGAAAACAGAGAATGGGAGTGCTGTACGCCGACGTTAGAGAGTTGAATTTGGAACACCACCACCGACAAGAGTAACAATTACATGAATCAGAGAAGTTTGAAGTCGAAGGAACGGTGCACGATATGAAGAAGGGACATAGCGGACGAAAGAGAAGTTCAACAGACAATGAGAGTGTTGATGTAGAAATCCAGGCATACTCACGGTCCCTGAAGAAATGTGTGAGGCAATGCTCTCGTGAGACTGGGATCTGCACAAGCAGTGTTCATAGAATTTTGCAGTCTCAGAACTTTAAGCCTTACATTCCAAGACTTCGCCATACTCTTAACGAGGATGATTCTGATAGGCGAAGCGAATTTTGTGAGTGGTTCATTAACAGATGTGAAGAAGAGCAACGTTTCCAAGATCGAATTCTTTGTCAGATGAAGAGACGTTTAATCTTGATGGAACAATTAACCGCCATAATTGCGTGCACTGGGCCGGGCAGAAACCATATGTAACCGAGCAAAGGCGTGTTAACCTACCAGGAGTAACAGTGTGGTGTGGTCTGTCTTCTAGACGTCTTTGACAAAACTGTCACGGGCGACACGGAAATGTTGGTAACTCCTGGTCTTAGCGTTGTGTTTGGAAATGAAGATTATTTACTTGCAACAGGATGGGGCGCCACCTCACTTTCACCTGGATGTGAGGGCATTTCTCAATCGTACATTCCCTGCCGGATGGATAGGACGAGGAGGGAGTGTCGAGTATCCCGCTCGATTTCCAGATTTAACTCCTCTAGACTTCTTTCTGTGGGGTACTCTCACCAGCACAGTTGACGCTGCGGAACCACGCACACTGGATGATCTTAGGGAGCAAATTCCGTTGGAAACAATAAAGTTGGCATGTCGCTCAGTCGTAAGTCGTTGTCGACGGTGTATTGCGATGGACGGACACCAGTTTGAACATTTACAGCCTTAATTCGGACCATGAGGCATCTAACACCACTAAAACTGTATTTCTAACCCCTTTCATTAAAGAGATGTTCAGTTTCAAAGAGTGTATACATTATTTTGGGACACCCTGTAATAGCGCCAGACCCCTATCTCGCATACCAAGTGGAGCACTTTTGTCGCGGCTTGCTCTGACATGGAGCTCAATAATTGAGAGACGACGTCGCATACTCCAAGGGCCTTGTCTCGCTTAGGTCTTTCAGTGTTCTGTCAGTCCTCGCCGTATCAAGTCTGTCACGTCACATGTCCCACTAACATTTCGTCCGCCTGGCAATTCGCTGAAAGGAACTGCGACCCTGCTATGGTCTCGATCTCAAACAAACCCGTCCTACTCATTGGAATGGAGAGAGAAAAGTCTAAGGATTTCGCAGCTTGATGGACTTGCGGTGTACTTCTGTGTGTTCAGCCAAGCTCCTATTTCCTTTTACGCGGCGATGGAAATACACACTCGGATTAAAACCTGGAAGTATACCGTTAAATAAATATCTGTAATGCTATCAAGTTACTTTCCCTTGTATGGCTCTTGTATGTATTCCTTCCACCTGTCAGCCTTCTGTTCTTCGATTAGTATTGTCTCTGGATCTGAACTCACAATATTCATAAAGGAGCTTCTATTTTCTTCAAAGGGCTCCCTAATTTTCCTACATGCGGCAGATATCTTCTCTCTAGGAGTGTTTGTTTCTACTGCCCTGAATTTAACCTCTAGGCCGTTCCTACTCAGCAATGTATCTAGTGTTATCCAAAGATTTCTACTGTTCCTTGCCTTTTAGTCTATTTGACGCTCTCCTGCCTTCATTACTTCCTCTCTCAAAGCTGTCTATTCGCTTTCTACTGCTGTTCTGCAAAACATAAAGGCAAGACAGATAAAGTACCGCATTGACAACCCCGTGGAAATAAATGAAAGTGTTGGATTATGTTGCCACACGTCTCCCAGCTATTCACAGAAAACTGGACGTCACATGGCGAGACGTCATCGTCACTACAGAGCCAAATGCGACTGCCCCACATCACGAGGCTATTGAACGAACGGGAAAAGATAGTACGTGGCAATCGCCGAGCAGTTACAGGCCACTGTGGTACTGTTCTTCGTTACGGCACGTCCCGGGAACAACAGCTGGATACTTCACATGGGGAAGAACTACCGGGAGTAGGAAGAAGGACGAAGTGCGACGGGTGTGGCCGACGAGTCTGGTATTGCTCGTAGCTTTGCTTCACGTGTGTGTGGGACGTTTCGAATCACAGGCACTGCTGGCCGTGCACGTGACCGCTACACTGTCCGACAAGCTAGCAAGAGGAAGCAGCGCGTGCAGTTGCAACCACATTTAAAAGGACTGGAAAGCACGCAATCTCTCGATTCGGAGTAGAACGGTGACTGGATGAGGGGGCGGTCTGTCTGCCAGACGACCGGTACGTTGTGTTCCTTTGACACCTGCATATCGGCGGCACCGTTTGCGATGGTGCCGTGAATATACGAATTGGACCAGCGAGGAATAGGGGGAGAACAGATTCAGTCTGAATAGTGTTTCTGCAGGTCCCCTCATATGACGAGAGGCGGGGACACAAAATGCACGCAGGAACACTGTCGCTTTGGAGGTCCTGTTGTTACGGCGCGCGCACGTGTCGAATTGTACAGGCAGAGGAGCTCTTGGGAAGAATGGATATTTGTCGAAGTAACTAGCCTGTCCGTTGCCCAACTTACATCGCATCGGGCACGTACGTAGGACGTCGACGGCCACGCAGGAGGTGCGGACAGTGCTGGTGGAGGAATGGTACAAACCTCGTGGCCAGCACGGGAGCACTTGGTTACCACACACGCTGTTACGAACCATCTGCCTTCTTTTTTATTGTCCAGTGAGTCATCGTGAGGTCCGGTGACTTCGAACAGAAGCGTCATTTCTGTTCGTCGCATTACGCATTTCTGTCAGTTACCGTCTGTAGTATGCTGTACCAGTCACACATCGTGGGAAATTTACTTTTATCATTAAGTTTTGCAGACCAGTGTATTTCTCGCCCCCGTTTCCTGAATCGTGTCTAATGCCGCCTCTCAAATTGTCGGAAAACTCTGTTACTTTCAGTTTTTGCACCTCTCACCGTCTTAATTTCCCGGCTTTACGAAATTTCTCCTGTTTTCGTCTGGAGTTCGAAACGAATAAATTACGGTGATAGTCCACGTCTGCCACTCGATAAGTTTGCAGATGAAACTACGGTTTCGAACTCTCTGCCTCACCGCCGACCGGTTGTTCTAGACGCTACATTCTGGAACCGCGCGACCGCTGCTGTCGCAGGTTCGAACCCTATCTCGGGCACGGATGTGTGTGATGTCCTTAGGTCAGTTAGCTTTAAGTAGTTCTAAGTTCTAGGGGACCGATTACCTCAGAAGTTAAGTCCCATAGTCCTGAGAGCCATTTTTTTGTCTGCGTAACCATTATCATCAGGTGTCAAGCGTGCTGCTGTATCTTACGGATAACTTTTAAGTCTTTGTGTATATTATTTATTGAGTGTTGTTAACGGTTAGTAAGGTGTGAAAGGAAGAGAGGCGGAGTAAACAGAGAGATGGCGGCGTATGGGACAATTCCGTGGAATGTCGACAAGAAACGCGGTCACCACGTAACTCTCGGCTCTCAGTCGGGGAGAGAACGCCGAGAGAACTGGAGGCAGGACACTGTCTGAGGAGTTGGGTCGACGTGTTGGACGTGAGCAGCTCCGAAACAACGGCGACGGAAGTCTCCGCTAGTAGGGCGCAGGGGGCCGGTCTGTACCGGCTGGCTGCGAGAGCGCCGACGTGGACAGCCTACTTGGTCGCGGCAGCGGCAGCGGCAGCTTTCTAGCCGGCGAAGCGCCTCCTGCCCGCCTCCTGCCCGCCCCGCCTCGCAGCACGGCGCCCTCACGTGCGCCCCTTTCCGTCCCCTTCCCGGTGCTGGCTGCTGCCGCTGCTGCTGCTGCCGCTGCCGCTGCCGCTCAGCTTACAAACACACTTTCTCCCCCGTATCAGTGCCGAAGCGGAGAACGGGCGCACGAAGCCTTTCTAGGGAGGCCGCACTGCCTATTTGGCGCACCGTTTACTTCCTAGACTCTTGCACGGAGCTTTGAGGCCGCCTCTGAGTCGCAGCTTCTTTCGTAGAATGAAGCAAAATGTCATCCCGGGAAAAAGACATCTGCTTGACCAAAAAGTTTTCATTCGCTAGTGCAACGGAATTCGAAATCCGCGTAGTCCACGTCCTAACCGGGTGCACGATTGGCACAACGAAAGTGCATTATTTGCAAACACTTTCTATACGAACTATGCACACACCTGTAGCAATTACTAACGTAGCAGTGACAAGCTCCTCCCCCCTCGTCCATTCTCTGCACAAATTTCTGATCCTAGGCGGCCTGCACGGCAACCGAACTCACAGACTAATAGACTGTAGGTTCTGTCCTGTCAATTTCAGAACAGCTATCTCACGATCGCAATTTAAATAGATGACGTCAAATAAGGAACAAACACTGCGTCTTTTTTAACGGATCCGACGCATTTGCACCAAACATGCATTTTCTGTTACGACGTAAAGTCGAGTGCCGGCACGCCAGTCTGGAACGATGGAGCAGAGAGGGCTGTGACAAGACGGGAGCCAATCGCACGATGCCGACCCCTCTCTAGGACAACGCAACAGCAGTCGCCTCTATGCGAAGAGAAGCGCCGCGCCCGACTGGTCGCGACTCCGTCAACGAGAAACTTCACCACGACTATCAACCTGAACTCAAGCGTCAACTGTATTACTTCGCTTGTATTAGGTATTCTATGTACTGAGGGAAGCTTGTTTATTTTGTTTGTCGCCCTTTGCTTGCGATACATCTATGTCATTTTAAAAGTTAAGTACTGTCATTTACTTTTTGTAATAAAACTCATTAATACGATTTGCTTGCGTTACTGTCTACCGATCCGAGAAAGCATGTTTCTACCCACTACCCTTGGCAGAGCCAGCCCGGACAAAACTCTACCATCTGGTGAGCAAGATGTATGAGATAGGCGAAATTCCCTCAGACTTCAAAAAGAATATATTAATTCCAATCCCAAAGAAAGCAGGTGCTGACAGATGTGAAAATTACCGAACAATCAGTTTAATAAGTCACAGCTGCAAAATACTAACACGAATTCTTTACAGACAAATGGAAAAACTGGTAGAAGCCAACCTCGGGGAAGGTCAGTTTCGATTCCGTAACAATGTTGGAACAAGTGAGGCAATACTAACCCTACGACTTATCTTAGAAGCTAGATTAAGGAAGGGTAAACCTACGTTTCTAGCATTTGTAGACTTAGAGAAAGCTTTTGACAATGTTCACTGGAATACTCTCTTTCAAATTCTAAAGGTGGCAGGGGCAAAATACAGGGAGCGAAAAGCTATTTACAATTTGTACAGAAACCAGATGGCAGTTATAAGAGTCGAGTGACATGTAAGGGAAGCAGTGGTTCGGAAGAGAGTGAGACAGGGTTGTAGCCTCTCCCCGATGTTATTCAATTTACATATTGAGCAAGCAGTAAAGGAAACAAAAGAAAAATTCAGAGTAGGTATTAAAATCCACGGAGAAGAAAAAAAAAACTTTGAGGTTCGCCGATGATATCGTAATTCTGTCAGAGACAGCAAAGGACCTGGAAGAGTAGCTGAACGGAATGGACAGTGTCTTGAAAGGAGGATATAAGATGAACATCAACAAAAGCAAAACGAGGATAATGGAATGTAGTCGAATTAAGTTGGGTGATGCTGAGGGAATTAGATTAGGAAATGAGACACTTAAAGTAGTAAAGGAGTTTTGCTATTTGGGGAGCAAAATAACTGATGATGGTCGAAGTAGAGAGGATATAAAATGTAGACTGGCAATGGCAAGGTAAGCATTTCTGAAGAAGTGAAATTTGTTAACATCTAGTATAGATTTAAGAGTCAGGAAGTCATTTCTGAAAGTATTTGTATGGAGTGTAGCCATATATGGAAGTGAAACATGGACGATAAATAGTTTGGACAAGAAGAGAATAGAAGCTTTCGAACTGTGGTGCTACAGAAGAATGCTGAAGATTAGATGGGTAGATCACATAACTAATGAGGAGGTATTGAATAGAATTGGGGAGAAGAGGAGTTTGTGGCACAACTTGACCAGAAGAAGGGATCGGTTGGTAGGACATGTTCTGAGACATCGAGGGATCACCAATTTAGCATTGGAGGGCAGCGTGGAGGGTAAAAATCGTAGAGGGAGACCAAGAGATGAATACATTAAGCAGATTTAGAATGATGTAGGTTGCAGTAGGTATTGGGAGATGATGAAGCTTGCACAGGATACAATAGCATGGAGAGCTGCATCAAACCAGTCTCAGGACTGAAGACCACGACAACAACAACAACAACAACAACAACAACAACGAGTCTTTCTCTTCTGTTCATCGCATTCTCTACAAGAATGAATTGGGCATCTCGATGACCTTACTTCCGTAACTTATTGTAATATTAACTACTAAATTTGAATTTCCTTTGTTTTCTAAATCGGGCCAAAGGTAGCAAAAATTACTGACCTTTTTGATTTATTCCTCTATATGTACAATTCATCCGGGCTATTGGTAACATATTCTGTTCTTGATACCTAAGAAATCTGCAAACATCAGTTTTTATATTCCATTATTAGCGGGGTACATATGCAATTTGGATTCTCTCTATCTTGCCCTAAACGATTTGGTTATCAGCAAACAGTAAATTATGATTATATACGTACAAGCATACTGTCCACCTTGTGCTATGACGACTTGGTCATCAGCAAAATGGTTCAAATGGCTCTGAGCACTATGGGACTTAACTTCTGAGGTCATCGGTCCCCTAGAAGTTAGACCTACTTAAACCTAACTAACCTAAGGACATCACACACATCCACGCCCGAGGCAGGATTCGAACCGGCCACCGTAGCAGCAGCGCGGTTCCAGACTGTAGGTCATCAGAACAAACTTAAAATGGTACAGGTATACTCCATCTTCAGTCCCTACCCCATTCTCCTCTTTTTACGGGACTATTTCCTGAGACTACTATCTGTGCGCATTTTGAATAGCACTGGTGAAATTGGGTACCCTTATACTAAGTGTCTAACTGTTCAATATTTTCCTCAAAGTATACTACCAGATTTTATTTGGCATATATAATCTTTATATAGTCTCTGCATTATTTTAACTAAGTGATCCTCTTGGTCTGTCACATGAAAGCCTTTCCAAAGCATTCTCCAAGGAACAGGATCATCTCTATTCTATGAAAACTATCCAACGTCTCTGTATTTTTCTGTACATTTTTTCCGGTATCTGTCATAATGTGAAAATATGGTCCACAGTTTGAAACCGAATACCTATGGAATGAAGCCATTATTCGTTTTCTGTTTATTGTATCTCACAGCACTAATACCATGTAGTTACTATAAGATGGTCACGTACTGCTCCAGAATTTATTTTGACCTTAGATGGCGACTATTTATGAATCTATGGATTTCAATGGCGAGACTGTTAGACAGCCAAGCGACTTGTAACACGAACTGAGTTCCACAAAACTTGATCTGGCTTATCTACTAAGAAAAAGCAAATCGTGTTTAATTCAGTACCTTGTATTGCAGTTGCCTGGCCTACAGAGAGGTTGATAATTTGATAAGAGGAGTAATCGCTGTACTGGAAGTACAAATTTAGAGAAGGAGAAGTTAAAAGTACTGCCAGTCTCTCGCTTCTCCTAATACGCCTTTTATTTACTCGCTTGCTTCACGATGGCAATTCTGGGCCTTTGGGTTTTCTCCTTGAGGAGACAGCAGAACACATCTATATTAACTGTAACATAACAAAAACATCTCTATGAAGAAAACCAAGTACCGGTATTATGATAACAGAAAGAAACTAAAGAGAATAAAGAATAGAATTTAGGGTCTCTCTACTGGAAATCTGGAAGAGGGGACACAGGAGCCAAGCGTTTCACGGTCTCAAAAGGGATGGTCCGCGGTGCCATCTCATTTTCCCTTTGGCGTTGTCCGCGGGGCACCCTTACAATACGGCGGCACGTTTACGACAGTCTACACCCCGTTTTGTTGCTCTTCCTGGGCTTAAATTCCAGCAAGATAATGCCGCTCGTAGACCGCGAGAGCTTCACGGTTGCCAAACCCTACATTGACAAGCAACGTCGCCGGATCTCCCCCGACTGAGAAGGCTGCTGCACTATGGGAAGGGCTCTTCAACCATCTCCGGATTTTCACGACCTAACGTGCCAATTGGACAGAATTTGGCGCGGCCCCTCAGGAGGACGTCCAACTACTCTATAAATCAATGCCGAGCAGAATAACTGCTTGCATAAGGATCGCAAATGGACCAACGCGTAATTGATTTGTTTAATTTGTGAAACTCTTTTACTTAAATAAATCGCCCAGTTTTTCTTAAATTGTAATCTTTTCATCTCTACATGTACATCACATGTACCGACTTCGTGCCATTCGGATCATTCCTTCGTGGTGTTTTTTTTATTTTTGTCTTAGACTGTATTTCCTGTAGCTTTCCTCTTCAGATTACAAATTATTTTCCACCCTCAAATTTTATCACCAGCTATTGCTTGCAGCCGTCTTGACTTTCGATCACACGAGTGTTTTCAAAGGAGGCAGTTTATTAAAACTTGTGCAACTCTTAGTGATGCACATTCATTGCATTACGTAACATTCGAAGAATATTTGGAATCCGAAAGCGTAATCCTTCTGAAGTAGCATTTTCTTGCCTGTCGTATTGATAGCAATTGCAACGGGGTCGGAGGAGAACCTGAGTAGGAAGTGATCTGCTGTGGACAGAAACTACCACTCCGAGGCGGCACGGGAGGCCTCGGGGCTGCTACTTGTTGGCAATTAGATTTGTTCGGGAGTCACGAGTCCTCGTAACGGCCAGGCCAACCTGTGTAGGAGAGGCTCGCGTTCTGCGCACGGAACAGGATGGCAGGGGTAGAAAAGGAGAACAGGAAGGAAGGGAGCAGATGCAAGGAAAACGAGAAAGGAAGAAATAATAGGAAATGTTGTTGCACGGTGACCCGTGTTGGCCAGTAGGGAAAGAACTCTTGTGTGGCACATGACATAACGATCTCGAGAGCGCTGACAGTGGTTTACAGGGGCGCAATTGGGCAAGATGCAGTAGTGACGGGCCGGCAGCGTGTGGCAGGGTGGGCTGTCTGCGGCACACACTACCGTGGTGGAGTGGTGCGGTGCGGCTGAGATGCCGAGCCCCACCGTCCCGCGGCTGCCGCGGACGCCGGCCAACCGACCGGTTCCTGTTGCAAGTATGCGGGAACGCTGGCCGCAGGTAGCGGGCGGACGCGGGCCCGGAGCAAGCGTGTCGAGTCTTCCCTATCCCTCACCAGGCAGGGCCTCATTCGGTCAAATGTGGCAGGATGCTCTGTCTGGAAAATTTCCACTCTTGGGTAGACGGTAAAACTAATAAAGCGATACCGAATGGAATAGCGGATAAAAGAAATTTATAGCAGAACTTGGTTAAAAGAAGGAATGGGTTGATACGGCGTATGATAAAGCAAAAGGAACAGACAGTTTGGCAAAGGGGGAAAGTGTGGGTGTGTAATGTATTCACACTTTTGTCTTCTCGTGAAATTTTTTAACTGGTTCAATTAGATGTAGGCTGCAGTAGATATGCAGTGATGAGGCTTTCACAGAACAGATTACCGAGGAGTGCTCGTCCAAACGAGACTAGCACTGAAGACAGAGACTGACAAGAGAGAAAAGTAGTGCACAAAATGGAAGAGGCAAGAAAATTAGCACATAGGGAAATAAGGCTTCAGCAATACGTTATACTGGTGTGTGTTGGACGAAATAATTGCCGAAACTAAGAGACGGATATGTTATATGAGAGAGAAATGTGGTCCGTCCAAAAGTGGAGAGGAGAAAACTGTTAAGAGTTTCAGTTCTATTACAAAAACAGTAGTTTATAAAATAGACTGGACAAAATATATATGAAAGGAGAAGCAAACCATTGCCATATCCGAGGATTATTGTTGTCTAAAATTATTGACAGTTTCAGAGCGATGGGGCGGAGCTACAGACCACTGTTAACACAGCAATTTCTCTCTCTCTCTCTCTCTCTCTCTCTCTCTCTCTCTCTCTCTGATTCTACATTAAACACTTAGCTTTGTTTAGTTCTCTTATAAATTAATGTTTTGCCTTTACCTACACTCACGATTGCACTGCAAGAATGTTGGTGGTGGTGTGGTCTTCAGCCCGAAGACCCGTTTGATGCAGCTGTCCCAGCTTGTCCACCCTCTGCAGACCTGCTTGGTCTCTCGTAACACTCTGCAGCCGAGTTGCGAGACACCGTCCGCCCATCAAAATGCCCCCCGAACCGTGGTAGCAATGGGAAAGTCAGGCAGATTAGCTCCTCATCAACTTCGACAGCAATACAATGCCAACAACACAAGCCGAAGAGAGAAAGAGAGAGAGAGAGAGAGAGAGAGAGAATATGAAGATACAGAACGGGTAATTCAGTATGTAAGTGATTATAACACTTTAGTGGGAGAAGGAGTAGAAGACAGAGTTACGGAAGAATATAGGCTCGATAGTAGGAATGAGCGAGAAGAAAGACTAATACGGTTCTGCGATAAATTTCAGCAAGTAATACACATCACTTGGCAACATCACGCTCACATACGGTCGAAATCAGATGTTAATTGTAAGACGTACTTACGCGCAGATATAGACTCGGATTACAACTTAGTAATGACGAAGAAGATGATGATGTTTAGTGTGTGGGGCGCTCAACTGCGCGGTTGTCAGCGCCCGTACAAATTCCCAACCTTTGCTCAACCCAATCTCGCCACTTCCATGAATAATGATGAAATGATGAGGACAACACAAACACCCAGTCATCACGAGGCTAGTGAAAATCCATGACCCCGCCGGGAATCGAACCCGGGACCCCGTGCTCGGGAAGTGAGTACGCGACCCGAAACCATGAGCTGCGGACAGTAATGACGAAGAATAGACATTAAGTTTAAGATAAGCTGCAACAATCAGCGTTGAAAGAATACTGAAGTACTGAGGAATCACGGGATGCGTTTGAAGTTCTCTCCGGCTGTAGAGACTGCGATAATGAGTAGCACAGTAGGCAGTTCAGCTGAAGAGAAATGCACAAGTGCGGAGAAGCCTGGGTAACACAAGAAATACTTGAGCTGACCGACGAAAGAAGAAACTTCGAAACTGTTCGGATAAATATAGGACTACAGTAACGTAAGTCGCTTGGGAGTGAAAGAAATACGAAAGCGTAGGGAAACTAAGTCAAAATGGCTGCAGGAAAATCCTAAGAAATTAAACAGTCATAGTCGTTAAAAGAACAGGTTCAGCACGCAGAAAACTCAAAACATCCTTCAGCGAACGTTACAAGCAAAGGCGCCAACATAAAGAGCGCAACAAGACTTACAATGTTCCACGCAGAGGTGAGAGCCGATAGTTGGAGAGAATACGCCGCAGGCCTCTACGAAGAAGAGGAACTGTCTCATAACATGACAAAATAAGAAATGGAAGTCGGTATGGAAGACAGAGGATCTCCAGAATTGTCAAATGCTAAAAAGAGCTCTAGAAGAGATGAGATCAAACAAAGGCGAAGGGGTGGAAAAGAACTCTTCGGACTTGTAAAATCATTGGGACACACGCCAAGTTGATTTGTGGAATCCGTGAGTCTGAAAAGATACCATCAGATATTCGGAAAAACATCATCAACATTGTTGCGAAGATTATAAGAGCTGATGAACGAAAGAACTACCGCAGAAAGACATTAACATCTCATGTCTCCATGTTGCTGAGAATAATAACATACAGAACTATGAAAAAAAAAATTGAGGAGAGAGGCAAGACTGAAGAAAAATCGAGACATATTCACAGAATTTGTACATCAGGAAAATGCGTTCCATGATGTGAAATAGAATAATACGATCGAAATTCTGAGAACAATGGAAGTAACCTGTAATTCAAGGCGAGTAATGTGAAATATTCAGAAGTACCAGGAGGGAACAGTGGTAACGGAAGACCGAGAACCGAGTGTTCGCATTAAAACGGGTGTATGACAAGGACGTAGTCTTTTGTCCCCTGCCGTTCTGTCTATAGACGAAACAACCAATGATGGAAAAATAAAAGAAAGGTTCAGAAATGCGATTGAAATTCAGGGTGAAAGAGCATCAATGATAAGATTCGCTGATCACATTTTTATCATCAGGTTGAAGCGAGGAAAAACTGCGGGATCTGTTGAATGTAACGGTGTATCTAATGACTGCGGAATACCGATTGAGAGTAAACGGAAGAAAGAATAAAGTAGTGAAGAGTGCAAGAAATGTGATTAGAGAAGCATGTATCATAAGTGGGATAGAGGAAGTAGACTAACTTAAGGAACTGTGTTGCCTTGCAAGCAAAATAACATACGGATCAAGCAACGATGACATAAAAAGTATATTAGACTGGAGAAGAGGTTGTTCCTGGCTAAGAGATTTCTGATGATACACATTGGTGGACTGGCCTTAAGCTGATGAAAATATGTTTCTGAGAATGTACGTTCGGATCACAGCACTGTATGCTAACGAAATGCAAAAGAGGCTCACTGGTAAAGTAATAAATGCAGAGTACAGAAAAGAGAGATGAAAGGAGCATGTGAAGAAGACTGACAGAAAGAAGATATAGGATGATAAGACATCCTAATTTAGGTGTAAATTCTATGATACGAGGGGGAGGTGTAAAATCTGTTGCGGAAGACACAGACCGGTACATCTCCAACAAATGTTTCAAGGTGTTGGCTGGAAGATGAAGAGCATGGCACAGGAGAGGAATTCGTGGCCGGCCGTATCGAAGCACTCACAAGTCTGCACAAAACCTCCTTCGCGAACAGATTAAAAGTATTTACGATGTGAATGTAGCGCCATATGTTACGATTCTCAACGACAGTTCACGAAACCATCGACGAAGCACTAGACAGTGCTGGTAAAAATAGCTTCGAAATTCTAAGTATCATCTAAGGCAGGAAAGTAACATATTTTGGAGATATTTTTCGAAGTGGAAAGTGCAGCTTCGTGCAATCTTATATTGAAAGAGAGGCAGAATGGAAACGTGGGACTAGAGAAAAGCGTGTTTCATGTTGGTAGAATCTTTTGAGTGTCTCAACACGGACTGTTGCTACGTTGGTTAGAACAGCTGAGAAGCTAAAAGAATACTAGACGGTGGGCGACAGTCTTCTGTAAGAAGTGTACACACACACACACACACACACACACACACACACACACATTATCTATACTCCGCAGGTCACTTTACGGTGTGTGGTAGGCAGGGGGTATTTACAACAGCACTATCGCCATCCCCTTCCCTCTTCCGTTCCATTTACGAATAACTCGTGGGTTGACCAAACTGGTGGGATGCAGCACGCGGTCTCTCCTGTCGAGATGTGGGCTGGCAGCACGAATAGTTAATGCACAGCACGGGACTCGGGGACCGTTAGTTTGCGTAACGCGCCGCGCCGCCTCCCGCGACTGGGGCAGCGGCGGCAAGAAGCTGGCTGGCCGGCCCGTCCCTGTAACGGTGGCAGCTGCGGCTGCGGCTGCGGCTGGGTCACTGTGCATCCAGGTAAAGCCGTGGGGCCGGGGCCGGTTCCAGCTCCAGCTGCCGCAGCCAGACAGGCCAGACCACTGCACAGCGGCTGCGGGGACTGTCACAACTGGTCGAGGAAGACCCGTCGGTGCGTGTACACTACAGCAGTACCACGCGTACTTACACAACGTCGAAGCCAACTGGATGAAAAATATGACTAGCACACCTTGGCGTTGCCTTTGGATGACTAACAAACTGCTATCCCCATTTCGAAGCTCAAACTGGACGGGCGCCAGGTCCAGGTAGCGTCTACGCTGAGATCGGGCGGGCGGTAGGTCCGGTGCCTTATTTCACACAATCAGTAAGCGAGCCGTTCCGAACACGTACTAACACGTAACATGGAAAGCAGCTTGCGCAGTGGTGATTAAAAATGGAAACCACAAAGAGCCTGCACCACCGAAAAGTACATCCTTGTACTTATTAAACATCTCGGCCGAGGTCCACGGCCGTCTACTTTGTGACCTTTTGCGAGAGCCTGAGCTTTTCGGGCTGGGCTAGTACCAATATGCGTTGAAAATAGGGAATTTTACAGACGACGTGGGTGAAGAAAATTCCACTCCGAAGTATACGAGAGCACTCGTGACTGACACGTATAGCTTTCGAAATTCTTTGATAGCCGTTTGCACGTCTCTGAGATCTCCGAGATTATTGGAGTAAGCGTCCTGTCCAGTGGCATCCACGGTAGAGCGAGGTCTTCAAAAACATAACCGAGGGCTGTCATAAAGACTCCGTAAGTGTCTGTTGTTCTGGAATCTTTGTATTGAACCCCTATTTGCATTAGACGACTGAGATACTGTTGCGTACGTGGATGATGTCCACGTAGTTGTGAGTGCGGACTCTAGAGCGAGAGTTAAGGACAACACGAACGGTGTGCGCGTTCAGATGCACGGACGACGAACTGGCTATAGCTGTCCATAAAACCTCTCGAGGGAAGACCTTTTCTCACCAGAATTCCGTCCTTCAGGCTTGATGGCACCCTTTGCATGTATCTAGGCGTTCTTCTAGATGAGAAAAGAAACACCCCAGAACATGTAAAATCTGTTACTCGGGCACCGACCAAAATTACGCATAAAGCTGCCCGTGCTGCCGCTGACAGCTGCATGTTGTGCGATCGTATCGCGAAACCATCTTCGAGGCCATTGTTGACTTCACTGCCAGCGTCTGCGCATATCATTTTCGATTACACTGCTGCAGAAGAACATTGAAACGAATATAGTGCAACACGCTCCTGATGCTCACTGCTGCCTTTCAAACTGCACCTGTCGAGGTTTTACTGGTGCTTCTCGGGATGCGTCCGTTTGATATCAAGGTCAGTTGTAGGGCAGATCTATTTGTTGAGGCGCCAACAATGGGTTCGAGTACGCGAGATAACATGAGCTCATACTTGTAATAAAAGACGCCTACGGCAGCAGGTCGACGGTACATCACACGCATTCCCAAGCACTGGGAACATGGTCAGTAAGCGCAACACTGAATCTGCTCTAGGTAGACGCATCATGGCTATACCCGATATGTTTTCATCGATTGGGATGTAGACCAGTCTCATTAAGTGGAGATGATACCACTGATCATGCTGTTTTTAATTCTCCCCGTTTCTACGTAGAGAGAGAAAGCAGAAAATTATATTTTGGTTTGGAATAATAATGTCCTATTCGTATATTACAAACACAGCTATGGGAACACAAATGTTTCGTTCCATCTTTACATTCCTGTGTACAAGAGAGCCTGTTTGGACTATCGAAAAACAACAATGGAGAACTTTAGGTCGGTAAGGAGGAGGCGTAGTTTGTTGACGTAAGTGCATGACTGTTGGACGTCTTTCCGCATGTGAGCACAAGAACAAAACATTTAAATTAATGCGTGAATCGTAGAAATATGAATTGCAAAAAGATAGCGATTGCTACTCAGTGAACTGTGCACAGCGATTGCTACTGAGTGAACTGTCCACCGCAGTTTCATTCCTGGATGAATTAAAGACAGGGATTAATATCGGTTGGAGAATGGCGGATCAATGCATGTCCACGATATCAGATTTGAATATTACTAGAACTGTGCTGTGATCTAAGTTTATGAACAAACTGTTTGGCAAGTGCCACGGAGTACATAAGAAAACATACTCCGTAAATACCGTATGGTCGCAGCTATGCGCGGAGGTTCACTGTGGCCTGCCTGTAATTATCGTATGGCAGCGAGACTTGGTAGGCACCTAACGCGCTAGTGCGGAACCGATTTACGCTCGAAGAAAATTAATACCGATTTTGGCCACCACGTACAAATGTGGCGCTGTTCAGCATCTCATCGACGTCTCCGGTGCTGATATTCAACAAATTGTGTAAGCAGCGGTTAATAATAAAATCAACATTTTGATTTTCTCATTTGTTTGGCCTTTTTTGCCCACGTCCCGTTGATAAACCATTAGCTTTTTTTTAAAATATTGACATAATTTCATAAAAGTTTCCATCCCCTATTTCACTTCCTTAGAGGATGACTACAAAAACACTGAAAGTTATTTTTTTATTTCTGTCAGAGAAAGCAAATGCCAATTTTCGTATTCTATCTTCAAAATTACCTTAATAACGATATATTTTGAAAAACATGCCATAAAGGGTGATTCGCGAAGATATGCAAATATTTTAATATGTTATTCTACAAGTAAAGGCAACGGCCTTGCCGCAGTGGATACACCGGTTCCCGTGAGATCACCGAAGTTAAGCGCTGTCGGGCGTGGTCGGCACTTGGATGGCTGACCATGCAGGCCGCCATGCGCTGTTGCCATTTTTCGGGGTGCACTCAGCCTCGTGATGCCAATTGAGGAGCTACTCGTCCGAACAGTAGAGGCTTCGGTCAAGAATACCATCATAACGACCGGGAGAGCGGTGTGCTGACGCCGCGCCCCTCCTATCCGCATCCTCCATGAGGATGACACGGCGGTCGGATGGTCCCGGTAGGCCACTCGTGGCCTGAAGACGGAGTGCTTTTTTTAAAAAAAAAATCCTACACGTAAAACTCAAGCAAAAAGTTCATATAAACATAGGTCCGCAAATTTTTAGTTGCAGAGTAACGGTTAATAAAAGATTTTGCCTGAAATTTAGCAACTTCGCTAATGTGAAGCTATCGCAAAACTGTACTAGTTTAAAGTAAATCACGATTTCGATTTATTTTGTTGTTATTGGCCTGGTGAACCTAATAAAATGTGTCCCAGATGGGTGTCTACAGTAGTTTTCCAGAACGCTAGGTGGAGAACCTATCTCCCGTAACATTCGAAATTCTCCGCTAATGGTTCGTGCATTCGGAATCCTCCGAGTTGGATAACGTACGCGATATTCGTTAACTGCAGCCATAGGATTACTATCACATTTGCCATAAATAAACACCAAATCGGCGTATTCCTCTGTCGTAAATTTGAAAGGCATCCCTATTTCTTAAATAATCTAGAAACTACAACAGTTGCTATGTGGTTTCACTTAAATATACTGTTGTTATGTTTCTTTCACTGAACAAGACAGATAATAATCTTTGTTTCTCTGGATGTTCTCGAAAACTACTGCAGGTACACGTCTGTATTAGAGTCACCAGACCATTAACAACAAAATAAATAGGAATCGTATTTTACTTTAACCTAGTACAGTTTTGCGATAGCTTCATATTAGCGAAGTTGCTAAATTTCAGGCAAAATCTTTTATTAGCGGTATCTCCGTAACTAAACATTTGCGGACCTATGTTTACATGAGCGTTTTTCTTTAGTTTTACTTGCAGGATAAAATATTAAAATATTTGCACATCTTCGTGAATCATCCTGTGTGTGTGTGTGTGTATATATATATATATATATATATATATATATATATATATATATATATATATATATATATATATATTTATATTAGGACCAGCAGAGGACCTAGGATCAGCAAAGGACCTGTAATACTGTCTTCACTTTTGTTCCACTCGATGACTTTCTACGAACTATCTGACACGGAGTGGCCGAGCGGTTCTAGGCGCTACAGTCTGCGGCCGCTACGGTCGCAGGTTCGAATCCTGCCTCGGGCACGGATGTGTGTGATGTCCTTAGGTTGGTTAGGTTTAAGTACCTCTAAGCTCTAGGGGACTGATGACCTCAGAAGTTAAGCCGCATTGTGCTCAGAGCCGTTTGAACTATCTGACAGAAAATCACGAATCCAGCCGCACAACTGCGACGAAAATAACAACAAATGTATTGGCAGAGGGGAGTAATTGGTTAATCCGCGACTTTTTCCTACTGACGCATTTACTCTGACAACAGCCACCTGCCAGAGGACTGCGACAGGAACGCCGGCCGGCACTGACCCGCTTACGCGGGCCCTTGGCGGCTGCCTCCCTCATTAGCCAGCCCACAGCCGACCTTCCGCCGAGGCACTCTGCCTGCCTCACTCACTGCACAGCTGCTGGCCGCGTGGCGAAGCGAGCCGGGCGGGCCTCGAGGTCTGTACGGCCTAACATCCCTCCTACGACCAGTGTTACGCAGCAGAATTGGCCAATTCGAAATACGAGTCACAGACAAATTGAAATAGAAAAAAAAAAGCACTCCGTCTTCAGGCCACAAGTGGCCTACCGGGACCATCCGACCGCCGTATCATCCTCAGAGGAGGATGCAGATAGGAGGGGCGTGTGTTCAGCACACCGCTCTCCCGGTCGTTATGATGGTTTTCTGTGACCGGCGGCGCTACTATTCGGTCGAGTAGCTCCTCAATTGGCATCACGAGGCTGAGTGCACCCAGATGAATGGCAACAACGCATGGCGGCGTGTATGGTCACCCATCGAAGCGCCGACCACGCCCGACAGCGCTTAACTTCGGTGATCTCACGGGAACCGGTGTATCCACTGCGGCAAGGCCGTTGCCGGAATAGCAAAAAGTTAAAAAAAATTGTTTGGATGCAAATCTTCCATAGCAGCTGTTACGTAAGTAATATTATTTGCCCATTCTTGTTTGAACCGTATTGCATCTAAGAATATTTTTCACCGGCTGCGTTTCTTTTCAGTAGTGAACTATCACAGCGGTGATTCTGTAAATTTTTTTGCATACCTAATACTTCCTTCACACAGAGAGAAATACACTCAAGCGCCGAAGAAACTGGTGTAGGCGTGTGTATTCAAATAAAGACATATGTAAACAGGCAGAATACGGCACTGCGGTCGGCAACGCCTATATAAGACACCAAGTGTCTCGTGCAGTTGTTAGATCTGTTACTCCTGCTACAGTGGCGGGTTATCAAGATTTAAGTGCGTTCGAAAGTTGTGTTACAGTCGGCGCACTAGCGATTGGACACAGGATCTCCGAGGTAACGATGAAGTGCGGATTTTCCCGCGCGTCCATTTCACGAGTATAGCGTGAATATCAGGAATCTGGGGAAACATCAAATCTTTGACATCGCTGCGGCCGGAAAAAGATCCTGCAAGAACTGGACCAACGACGACTGAAGAGAATCGTTCGACGTGACAGAAGTGCTACCATTCCGCATATTGCTGCAGATTTCAGTGCTGGACCTTCAACAAGTGTCAGCGTGCGAAACATTCGACGAAAGATCATCGATATGGGCTTTCGGAGCCGAAGGCCCACCCTTGTATCCTCGATGACTGCACGACACAAAGCTTTAAAAGTCACCTGGGCCCGTCAACACCCACATTGGACTGTTGATGACTGGAAACATGTTGTCTGGTCCGACGAGTTTCGTTTCGAATTGTATCGAGCGGATAGACGTGTACGGGTATGGAAACAACCTCACGAATCCGTGGACCCTGCATGCCAGCAAGGGACTGTTCAAGCTGGTGGGGGCTCTGTAATGGTGTGGCGCGTGTAGAGTTGGAATGATATGGCACCCCTGACACGTTTAGATGCGCCTCTGACAGGTGACGCGTATGTAAGCATTTTGTCTGCTTGCCAGTATCCAATCACGTCCACTGTGCATTCCGATGGACTTGGGCAATTCCACAAGGACAATGCGACACCCCACACGTCCAGAATTGCTATAGAGTGGCTTCAGCAACACTCTTCTCTGTTTAAACACTTCCGCTGGCCGCCAAACTCCCCACACATGAACTTTTTTGAGCATATCTGGGATGCTTTGCAACGTGCTGCTCAGAAGAGATCTCCAGTCCCTCGTACTCTTACGGATTCAGGGACAGCCGTGCAGGATTCACGGTGTTAATTCCCTCCAGCACTACTTCAGACATTAGTTGAGCCCATGCCACGTCGTGTTGCGGCACTTCTGCGCGCTCGCGGGGGCCCTACACACTGTTAGACAGGTGTACCAGTTTCTTCGGCTCTTCAGTGTAGCTCTGTACTCACTAGCTTCCAGTGATCTGAACGTGCAGCCCTCGTGCCTCCACCAAATCAGACGTCCGCCATTCGTATCGACATAAGTAACGACCTGCAGCCGCTCGTACCGAGTGCGCTGGACACACGCCAGCAAGGCTTCCTCCACATCCCGGACGAGACCTTCCGGCGAACATACCGAATGCACAATGGCGTTCTTTCCCGATTTGCCTGCTGCTTCTCTGTGGGGCACCATTACGTGCCTACCGTTGAACTTACCAATGACTAGCACAACGGCCCTCTTCAACTGCCCGAACTTGACAGAAAAATGGATCACTGGAACAACGGGCGAGGCATCCCATGATGGCTCATGTGTGTTATCAACTCTGCGTAGCACCCCGTACCTGCCACTAACGCGTCACGGGGAAGAGGTGCGGCCAGTTACCACTGTCGCCCTCCGCTAAGAAACACGCGAACCCACCACTGTCTGCCATTAAGTCTCGTATCAGTAAACGCGGGGGTTGCAATAGCACCCAAGATGTCGTTGCTTTCGCTACTGTTGCTAAAATGTTGTTGCAGCTTCGAATATCAGGTTGAAGCCTCTCTACGGTGAGCGATGCAGTTTCTATCTGCTTCCGGACAGTGGCCAATTCTTCTTGTGTCCGCAGACAACAAACCCAGACCATGTACAGTCAGTGCGCGCTCTTGCATGTTTGTTTGTGTGTGTGTGTGTGTGTGTGTATCTATATTTATTAGCTCTCATATTTATTAACAATCTGCGTTGTCTGTTTCGTATTATTGCTTTAACGGGGTGCCTCTTTGGATATTGTGTTGTAGTTGTTCATAATCTGTTTTCCTTCTGCTATTGAATTCAATCTTCCTATACTAAGCTATTGCTGCAGGTCGTGCCTAGATTTTAGTACAGCATTTTTAAATCTGTGTCTGTATCAGTTCGATAAAGGTTATAGGCCACTAATTTATCAGCACATGTTCTACGCGAGATATTACTTTTTAAAGATCAGAGATAACTCTGTCTCAAAAGTTTTTTCTCTGTCGTCCCGTTATTATGTATTATTTCTCTGAAGTAACTGCTGGTTTAAAATGTTTTTTACTCTGTGAACTACCTTATAGGTAGGTGTCATTTTCTTCAGTGCCCAGTGCGATCTCACTCTCTGCGTTTTGGGCTTTTCTTTGGTGTTCTCTTGGGTCTCGAGTCGATGGGCCATGTTCATTCCTTGCTCGTTTGCGTATTCTGCAGTTTAGTTTACCATCCCCCATTGCTATTCCTTTCATTATATATATTGTCTCTTACGAGTGTTGTTCCTGTCCGTGGAGCATCAATGGATTTGTATGTAACTGAATATCCTTTTGGCAACAGTGTTCCTGTTGCTTTTCTTACAGCACAGGATTTAAAACCGTTAACATCTGCGTGTACCGTTTTCAGAAATTGGCGATGCTTGACTACGCTGTATTCGTTCCACATTCAAGGGCAAATGGTAATGGTAGGTGGTTGGCGGGAGAAGCAAAAGCATCTCTAAGAAAATTTCTTCCGTTGATGAAGTACAATTTTCCAGAAAGAGGCGTGCCATTACGCCCTCATGCTATTCAGCCTACTTTACCACTTCGTTCTGCTGCTTCCACCGAGCTATCTGATCGCCAAAGCTGATCCCAACGGCAATGCGCCGATGCAGTAGCCAAACATAATACTATATTGGCAGGACAAAAATAGCCCCATAGTTACGATCGTGAAATGTTAGATCCGGTAGGTTGGTTGGAGAATTTTAAAAAGGTAAAGGGTTTGGTTGATATTAGATGTAGTAGGAGTTTGTGAAGTGATGTGGCAGGCAGAACTGACCATCTTTTCAAGTAAGTACAGGGTTATAAATATAAAATCGAATACCAGTAATTCAGGGGTGGTCCTAATAAACAGGAATGCGGGTTAGCAACTGTAAACAGCTTAGTAAACGAATTCTAGGGGATAAGATAGACAAGAACCCAAAACATATCACAACAGTAGAAGTCTGTGTGTCTTCTAGGGTGCATACAGAATGATGACTTTGAAACAATGTATACAGAGGAAAAAGAAATTATTCAGGTGGCAGAGGAAACGAAGATTTAGTTGTGATGAGAGTCTGGAATTCGACAGCCGTAAAAGGGAAGGGAAGGCATAATAGCAGCGCAACATGGACTGGCAGAAAGGAATGAAACTGCACGCCGCCTGGTAAAATTTTGCATAGAGCATAATTTAATTAATGCAAAAACTTGGTTAAGAATCCTGAAAAGAGATGGTATAGGTGGAAGAGACTGGAGACACTGAAATATTTCAGATGGACTATATAATTGCACTACAAAGATTTCGAAACCAGATTTACAACTACAAAAAATTACCAGGAACAGACGTGGACTCTGGCCATAATTTATTGGTTATAGACAGCAGACCAAAAGCGAAGAAACTGCGGAAGGTGGGAAATTGAGAAGATGGGACCTGGGTAAGCTGAATGTATCAAAGACGATGATGTTTAGAAGGTAACATTATGCAACAACCGACGGAAGCGGAAGAAAGGAATCAGTAGAACAACAACACGGAGTTTTGGGAAATTAAATAGTTAAGGCACCAGAGGATTAAACAGACATAAAGGACCAGTAGGACCACTTGGATAACATACGAGACACTGAATTTAACTGACGAAATAAGACATAAAAATGCAACAAATGAAGCACATAAAAGGTGATATAGACGTATAACATACGTGACTGACGGAAAGTGTAAATGTTTATTTAGGAATGGCTAGAGGACCAAAGCAAGGTTCTAGACGCAAGAAAGAATACGAGAAAGATACATGCTACGTTTAGGAAAATTATAGAGGCCTGTGGAGGAAAGAGATGCAACTGTAGGAATATTAACACCTCAGATGGCAACACAATTTTAAGCAAGGAAAGGAAGTCTATATAATGGATGGAAAATACAGAGCTATACAATGAATGTGATGGCAACATTACAGAAAAGGAAGTAGAAGTAGATGAATATGAGGTGGGAGATATGATAATGTAAGAAGAATTAACCAGAGGATTAAAAGACCTAAGCCGCATCAAGATCCCTGGAAGGAACAATATCCACTCAGAATTATGGAAATCTCTCCGAAGCCAGCCAGCAAGCCAGCCATGACAAATGTAATGTACCGAGTACGAAGGATACGTAAGACGCTAAATTCTCTCAGATTTCAAGCAGGATGCAATAATTCAGATTCGAAAATAATGGTGGTTGCTGACAAGGGCGAATATTACAAAACCAATAAATTAATATGTCATGGATGCAAAAGACACGAATTATTTGTATACGAATGGAAAAACTGGTACAAACCAACTATAAGAATATTAGTTTGAGTTCCAGAGTACGTAGAAACACGCAGATAATAAGCAATACTGACTCTAGAAGTTATCATAGAATATAGGATGAAGACAGACAAAACTATGTTTTCAGCATTTACTAATTTACATAAAGCTTTCGACAATGCTGACTGGAATACACTATTTGGAATTCTGAAGGTATCAGTGATAACAAACGCGCAGTAGATCTTTTACAGAAAGCAGAGTGCAGTTAAAATAGTCGAAGAGCCTGAGAAGGAAGTAGTAGTTAAGGGAGTGAGAAAGACTATAGTCCATCTCCAATGTTATTCAATCTGGACGCTGACCAAGCAGTAAAGGAAACCACCGAAAAGTTTCCAGACATAATTACAGTTCAGGACTATGGAGCAAAATATGTCATTCTCTCACGGGTAGCAGAGGACTTGTACAGCAGTTTGAAGGGAATGGAGTCTTGAAAAGTGGTTGGAAGATGAGCATCAACAAGCAAAACGAGGGTAATGAAACCGGCCGACACTGAGAGAGTTAGACTGACACACTGCAAGTAGTAGACGAGTTGTGCTTTTAGGGTCGTAAAATGACATATGATGATCGAAGGGGAGAGGATATAAAATGTCGAATGGCAATGGCAATAAGAGCATTTCTGAAAAAGAGCCAATTGCTCACACCGAATATAACTTCGTGGGAAAAGTATTTTACTGATGTGTAGCGCTGTATGGAAGTCAAACGTTCACGATTAGCAATTTAAACAAGAACATAGATGATACTGAAGTATGGTGCTACGGAAGAATGTTGAAGATTAGATCAGTAGATCGAATAACTAGTGAGAAAGCGATCTGGCGGAAAAAAGAAATTTATGACACAACATGACTAGAGGAAGGATTCGGTTGATAGGACACATCCTGCGGCAGGAAGGAACCTTGAGTATGGTAATGGAGGGGAGAGGGTCTACAGAGGGAGAGGGAAAGGGAAAGAGTGAGAGAGAGAGAGAGGGGGGGTGGAGAGGGGGGAGGCGGAGGTGAGGAACATGAGATGAATAGAGTGAAATTCGCAAATGAAAAGGCTTGCACAGGATGGTATAGGGTGGAGAGGCGTGTCAAACTATCCTTCTGAAGGGAGGAAGGAAGATTAGCGTTTGACGTCCCGTCGATATCGAGGTCATTAGAGACGGAGCACAAGCTCGGAATGTTGTGAGAATGGGGAAGGAAATCAGCTGTGCCGTTTCAAAGGAAACATCCAGGCCATTCGCCTGGAGCGATTACGGGAAATCGTACGAAACCTAAACCTGCATTGCCGGACGCGGATTTCAACCGTCGTCCTCCCGAACGGCCAGCGTGCTACGCACTGCGCCATCTCGCTCTGTCCACCAGCCTTTGGACAGAAGAACACCACAAAAAGAAGAAGAAGGAGAACAACGACAATGAATTATAAGAAAAGATAGGAACACAATATAGTCGAAATTCCACTGGCTTTTTAGAACTCTTGCACGTTCGATTTCAGCTATAAATAGCCATCTTCAGGTCTAAAATACAAGGAAATTACAGAACAAGAAGTGCTTTACATAAAACAATAAGTAAAGCACCACGTTATCCAGTACCAATGATTCATTATACTAAACATACCATTTCAGTGAGCTATAATTCAACAAACTCGCAGCATTACATGCCATCATATGACTTGACTGGTGTGTAGGTAGAAGAAAAACGGAAGTGGTTGTTTGGAAGTACAGCAGCCTCAATTTGCGTCATACAGTGTAGGTAACGCCCCTCTATATTACAAACAAAGTAACGTTATAGGTAGAAGGAAACTGGGACGGTTCGTTAAAAGTACAGTAGCCTCAATTTCCGTCAAGCTGTGAAGGTAACGATCTCTATATTACAAATTAAGTAAAATTGCTTCTTTCAGACGTAGTAGTTTATTATCTTTTCATAATAAAATGAAATCATCAAGTACTCCTATTTAAAAAAAGGGGTTTAAAACTACTTCATCGGAAGGAATCACAGTCAGTTTGTAGAGGGCGTTACTTACACCGAATGACGCAAACTCAGGCTGCTGTGCTAGTTGTAAAGAAGAAACTGAGTTTCCTTCTGCGTATACACTAGCAAAGTCATGTGGTTACGTGTATTGCTGGAGTTTGTTGGATTACTGCTCACTCAAATGTGATACTGACTGTAATGGATCACTGCTATTGGCTAACTTGGAGTTTTACTTAATGTTTATGTAAAATAGTTCTGATTCTGCAATTTCCTTGTATTTTAGCACTGAAAATGGCTATTCATAGCCAAAAATCTCGATATCCAAGAATAATAAGAAAACACTGGAACTCTTCCTTGCAAAAAGAACAATAACAAAAGTGACCGTCAGAGCGCGTCTGATGCCTAACATTAACAGTTTCGTCGCAGTTCTCCTGTTAAGAGAAACGCAGCGGTGACGGGCGAATAGCAGCAGACTGGTGGAGGTAGCGGAGAGTTCCGCATGAAGATACAGCGGGCTGCCCGCGGACGCGTCGCCTTACATGACGGAGGCAGGCCGTACACAAGGGCTCGGCGGACTGCCTGTGAGAGACGACCGCTTCCGGCAGGTTGCTGCAGTTTTCAGTGGTCCCAGCTGTTGCATCCGCCTCCCCCCTCACTGCACCGTCTCCTTCCACTTTGTTTTAAAAAGGTAATGTCTCGACTAATTGATCATCGCTCAGTCCAATCCGCTAAGGATAGAAACTTAGGATCGTATAACGAGGGATTTTTAAAAATTCCGCCCCTACGAGAGTGAAATAGAGGGCGAAAAGCTATTAACGCAATTTTGAAGCCAGACCTGGTATTTGGTTTCTCGGCCATAAATAAAGAAATACATGTTCGAGTATTCTTGGAAATTTAACGCCTTTGGGGCTGAAATGGTGGGTGAAAGATTTTTGAAAATAATCTTTACTAAGGAACTACTGATGCAATTATAAAGCTACATCTATCTTTTTTTTTTTGTTTTTTTTTTGTTTTGTTTTAGGGCGCAGAAACAACTAAGGTCATACGCCCCCATATCAGAGCCGTAGACCACAAAGATAAAAAAGCCGTTAAAAGCGACTATACGTTACGTCCAATCCACGGAAGGAAAGACAGTTAAAACCAGGGACTTTCTCTTGGAGAGAGGGCCATAAAGTACGCCACAGCAACAACGGAAGTCCTGATCTAAAGGTTAACTGTCCTTCACCATACTGCTACAAGGCATAAAAAGTAAAACGGGGTCGACAGACCGCGCGTTGTTTGCTAAAACGGCCGATAACTCTGACGGCAAACATAAAATAGAACGTAAGTGGTTAGAAAAAGAGCATTCCGTCACGAAATGGCGAAACGTCAAAGCTTGACGACACTGGTCACAAAGTGGTGGGGGATCACTATTTAGCACATGGCGATGGCTAAAAAGACAGTGACAAGTACGCGAGAGGGCCGAGAGAAGGCCGACCAAGCCCCGGAGCTTGTTCCCATCAAGGGTAGACCAGTGGGGATGCCGAAATGACATTACTTACCGACAGACGACAACACAGAGACCATCGAAGGGAATGGACGAACTGGCGGGCCGAGGTACGAGGACTGCAGCGTCGCCGGCCTCGTTTTCCGTCACACCGCAGTGACCAGGGACCCACACCAACATCGAAGTGGCTCCATCGACAGTGAACAAGTGACAGCTTTCCTGGAATCGTTGCACTACGGGATGGGCGGTGTACAGAATACACAGAAGCTCTGAAGGGCACTTAGTGTCGGAGCAGATGATGCAATTGAGCCTGTGTCTCCGGATATAGTGCGTGACCTGATACAGGGAGAATAGCTCTGCTGTAAATACTGAGCAGTGTTCAGGAAGCCAACACCGTAAAACGTCGGTGCCGATGACGATGGCACACCCGACACCACGGTCAGTCCGAGAGCCATCAATGTACACAAAAGTACTATCGAGAAGTTCGTTGCGACGGTCGTGAAACTGAAGGCGACAGGGCGAGGCTGGAGTAGTGTCCTTCGGAAGCGAATGAAGGCCAAGGCGAGAACGGGCCACCACAAGAAGCCGAGGTGGTGAACGGTTCACACCCACCGGGAAAGTTGCAGGTAGAGTGAATTTAAGCTGCCGGAGCGAGAACCGAAATCCAACGCCAGGAGGTAACAGAGAAGAGGGACGCGACCCATACTGGCGATCAGAGGAGTCATCGAAAAAGGAGGCACAGGGCGGGTTGCCACGCATGGCGCACAAACGGCACGCATACCTGCTGAGGAGAAAGACACGGCGGTAGGGTAGCAGTAGTTCGCCAGCTTCTGCGTACAGGCTCTCAGCAGGGCTGGCGAAAAAGGCTACAGATGCCACGATGTTGGACAGCATTGGGAGGGTAGAAACGGAGGAGGGTGGTTCGATCTGCTCCCCAGGAAGTAAAACTGGGGACACGGCGGGCACTGAGGGACCGCATACATCAGGCTGCCAGGTAGGATACGTGGGAGTACCAAGAAAGTTTTCTATCGAGCATGAGCCCGGGAATTTTCTAGTTTCAACGAACGGAAGAGGAACAGGGCCAAGATGTAAAGACGGTGGAAGAAATCGACTGCGCCGCCAGAAATTCATACAAACTGTTTTGTGAGTGGAAAAACGAAAGCCCCTGTCGATGCTACAGGAGTGAAGACGATCGAGACATCGCTCAAGACGTCGCTTGATGTGTGTGACAAGTGCGTGGAGAACTGAAACAGATGGCAAAATGATCGACGAAAAGGGAGTCGGAGACGTCCAGCGGCAGACACGCCATAATAGGGTTAATGGCCGTAGCAGAGAGGACGACGCTCAGGACGGAACCCTGAGGAACACCATTTTCCTGGATAAACGTGTCCGAAAAGGCAGAACCCACGGAAGCCCCACGTATAGAGAGCACGGGGGATACCAGACCTCCAGTAGGTGTCGTGGGCTTTCTCCAAATCGAAAAACACGGCTACGGTCTGGCATTTCCGCAGAAAACCATTCGTGACACGGGTTGACAAAATGACGAGATGGCCAAACGCCAACATCCGCGAAATGTGCCCTCCGCCCTGATGCGGTTGTACGTATTAACCAGAAACTGCTTGCCCGCAAGAGAGAGGTGCTGCAACATCTGAATGTGGACAGCGTCTGGCTCTGGGGCGGAGGATCGGGATGAACTGAGAGCACGATCTAGCTCCCTCATAGAGAAGGCGGCATTGTAGCGCTCGCGGTTCTGAGAAGAGAAGGGTATCGTCCGAGCCTCCTGCACTCGTTTCCGATGGAGGAAGGCAGGCTGATAGTGGGTAGAGTTCCAAAACTCTGCGAAACAGCGGCCCAAGGTGTTGGAGATCACAATAGGGCCTACGATGACATCATAAAGTTACAGTTAGAAATAAAAAAAAATACTTGTTCCAGTGTTTTTGTACATTCAATTAACCAGCGAATGAAAAGGGGGACGAAAACTTTCATGACATTATTTCATCATGAAAGCTTTTTCAAAGCTACATCTATAAAAAATTGTATTTGGCTTCTCTGTCAGAAAGAAAACAAAGCGTGTTGGAACTGCTATTGAAAATTTAGTTCCTAATAGGGTGAAGTAGGTGATCAAAATTAGTAAGAAAATATTTCATTACATTAAAAAAATTTTAAAGCTAAGTCTATGAAACCTGGTACTTCACTTCTCGGTTAGATATAAGGAAATGGGTGTTAGGGCATGAAAGATTCTAAGGAAATACCACCACAAGAACGCAAAAGCTATCATTAACAAAAATCTTGGACTCTAGCAACCAGAATCGCTTTCTGATGAGTAGTATATTCGGAAAAGATGTGAACGTCTATAAGGTGTTGCAATTCGATGAAGAAGATAAATCCCTGCAGACCACACGCAATACGCGAGCGGAGCAACGGGTCCCAGACTAGTATGTCTACATGTTACACAAAATCATAAAAGTCTTATTAAGTATGATTGTTAAGATGAGAAAAACGTTCCACAACGTGAAAGACATGGTTTTGTACGACTAATTCTATGAGCAGGTTTAAATGTAAACTTTTATATACGTTTCGTAATGTTGTATCCTTTAGAGAGAGTTGGGTGGTATAACGATGAAGGTACTCGTCAAACAATAGGTACTGACTGGGAAAAATTGTTTTCGAATATTTCTCTTTTATAATTGTAAATCAGGTAACGGGTGTTTTTGTTGATTGACTAGCTACTGGAGTAAAATGGAGAAACTCTGTAAGAGGTGATTTTTTTTCTATAAATTATTAGCATTTCTTGAATTAGTTTCATAAGAAATGTGACTTTTTTCTCCGGTAATACCTGTGAGTGCTGGAAGCACCAAATGGGAAGATCGATAAGGCTGCAGGTTACTCTGCACGCCCACCAATAGCTGGCTGCGTGAGCTGGTTCTTCGAACGGCAGCGAGAACACAGACGTACGTCAACTTTGCAGTCTAATATTATAAATGCGAAAGTAACTATGTCTGTTATGCTTTCACGACTAAAACGCTGAACCGATTTTGATGATATCTGGTATGGAGATAGCCTGTACAATGAGAAACAACATAGGCTACTTTACAACATGTGTAGTACAACATATTTATTGATTTGAAGAATATAACGAGACATAAAACCACTTACTCTTTGACTTTAGCACTTTAGCATATTTGAAGACATGCATTTATCGTTTGATATGTTCTACGTTATACGATTCAACATACTGAATGCAATGCTTATACAATCCTTTACGTGTTTAATTTATACTTCCACACTAATATCAGTCAAGGACGTAGCCGAAGAGGGGGTCCAGGGCGTCAGGATCCCCCGTCCCCAAGAAATCACCTAACTGAAGCTACATGTGGCCTATTTGTCGGGTAGCGAAACTGAAATATATTTTGATTGTGAGTCATACAACGAAAAAGGGATGCGCACTATCGATAATCAACAAGGCCATCGATATAGTTAAACAATCAACAGCAATATCAGCTATCGCCAATCCAAGACCACGTACTGCGCGTAGTCGGGAGCTCTGTTGTTGTTTTGTTAATCAGTTAAGTTCTTTCTTGCAGCTGAATGTAATGTTCGTGCTGCCGTTTACTGCTTTTGTTCTATGTACTGTTGTGACAGTTTCTAATTACAGGTAAGTTTGTAGCAAGAAAAAAAGGAGGAAAACCAATTTTGATTCGTCCACTAGCGTTGTGGTAAGTTAAAAATATGTACGTGCTACAGTAATAGCCCAATTACCTGTCTATAGCAGCTTAATGTCAGCACTGAGGTTATTATCTGGAGAGTGATCGAACTTGTGGTTGCAATATCTCAATACTTGACAAGACATCGGAACAGTAAACATAACTAAAAATAACATTAAATCAAAATCAGTGCATAAAAATACACTTGGATTTGCCGGTAGGTATCGTCCAGGCAACCTCAACATGCCCCCCTCCACCCCCCACGCCTCGCCTTCCGCTCATAATCTTTTTACGCTTTCGTAACACTATAATAAATGAAGCGTTTTCAGATGTTCTTGATCACCTTCAAACAGTAATGTTTTAAGTTGTAGAAACAGTCATACAACAAATGCTTTCTCGTTACTTTTGTAATAGTACTTATCTTGATTTGGGGAACAGTTATTTATTCCTCGGGGAGACGGTATTTTATTTTAATATTGGTTTGCGTAAGATTTCTACACTATGCACAGTTAAGCGATATTTACAGCGGAAGGGAGCTAGCAATCGTCATTTCGTACTGTGTATCTCTAAATAAAGATGGCTTACTTCTGAAACAGCAGTATATCACGTCTTCAAGTTCTACTGCTAGGAAGATGTTCTACTGTGAAATGTCTTATTCGTAATATCCTTGGAACAGCGAGTCCAACAGTCACAACTCAAATGTATTAGCAAATGAACGTCATATAAGCCACAACGTGTTTTTGTTTTATAAACAAATTTGGTTGCTGTTGTTTGAAGCTAAGTGTTGAAATAATAATTTAAAAAGAAGTTCTTGATCACTTAAGGAAACTGAAGAATTGTAATGAAGTGGAAGATACTTTAATGAAATTTGAAACTGAATTGATGAACCTGGGATGCTCTGATGTGCTGAAGGAATTCTGACTTGGTTTCAGGTAAGTCGGAGATTAAAATACAAGATTGTAGCAGCCGAAAGACAGCTAGTGTCAAAAGAGGTTTCAACCCTTTAACACAGTAAGTTATTCAAACCAACGTTAGGATTCTTCTGTTTTGTAATACTGAACTCTGTAATAGTGAACTTTATATTAGGAGACTGAGCTGTGTTCTGTTGGGTTATCATACTGACAAATAAAGAAGAGAATGTGCATATGTGTGTGTGTGTGTGTGTGTGTGTGTGTGTGTGTGTTTCAGATTTGATTTAAATACACGCTGCAGTCAGCGTTAGTTACCTTCGAGATGCACGTGGTGAGTTGATGTTTGTCAAGAACGCCTGTATGACGACCAAGGCGCCATAATCAGCACATCAAAGAGTTTGAACGAGATCGTGTAATAGGATTAAGAGAAGCTGGATGTTTCTTCTGCGTTATTGCATAAAGATTTGACAGGAACGTAGCCACTGTAAATCAGTGGGTCGCGAGAAGGTACGGTCGCAAGATTACCGGGCTCCGACCGGCCAAGTGGCATTACAGAGAGTGAAGAACACTGTGTTCGTCGCGTGACTGTGGCACACCGTAGAGCATCTACAGCAGCAATCTGACCAGCGGTTGGAACCACAGCGACGCAATAAACTGTTACACATCCGTTACATCGAGGACAGGCTCCGAGCCAGATGCCTTGGGCGTGCATTCCACAGACCGTAAACCATCGCCATTTGCGACTTCAGTAGCGTCACGCGAGGGCAGAATGGAGGTCTGTTGTGTTGTGTTTAACTCTGCCTTGATGCCGGCGATGCGTGCACGAGTTGGCCAGGAGGGGGCCAGCTGAGCACCTGCAACCAACTTGTCTGCAGGCGAGACGCTCTGCACCTTCACCTGCAGTCATGGTCTGGGGTGCGATTTCGTATGACACCAGGACAACTCTCGTGGTTATCCCACGCACCCTGACTGCAAATTTGCTCGTCAATTTGATGGTTCAAACTGTGCTGCCATTAATGAAGAGCGTTCCAGGGGGTGTTTTTCAGCCGGATAGCGCTCGCTGGTAACCCAGCAAGCTCTACAGAGTGTCTCGGGCTGCCTGAGCACCAAATCTGTCTCCAATCGAGCACATACGGGGCATCGCTGGACGAGTTCTCCAGCGCCATCCACAATCGGCATTAAGCGTCCCTGCACTGACCGACCAAGTGCAGCAGGCGTGGCGCACCACCGCGCAAACTGACATCCGGCACCTGTGCCAAACAACGCATGCACTTGCATGCTTGCATTCGACTTTCCGGCGGCTACACCGGTTACTGAAATAGCAATATTTCACAGTTGCAATGGCTTAACCTGTGATCTTGCACTGTTAAATATGTTACCTAGACAAATGGATTCCCGAAATTTAATTACTCTGCGTTAATTATTTTTTGGTGTTGCGACTTATCTACTACTGGGAATATTTGTTATAGTTATTTTTCAAAATTTTTGGGTACTTAGTTTCATAGACCGAATACTATTTGTATGAACGCTTCCCGAAAGCAAATTGTGGCCATGAAATTACAAATTAAATAATTTTTTTCAGAATAATAAAAACATGAACGTTGTTGACGTAACCTTTAGCAAATCGAACCCCTCCCCCAGTGACAAGGCTGTCACACTTTAGCCGCCCCGCGTCTCGCCTATGTCACTATTTCTAATACGCGAACCTGCTCGCTCAAACGGGTCGTGATCATGTGGTTAGCGGTGTAAAATGCCAATCGTGGGGCCTCGGTTTCAAATCCCTGCGAGGACGGATTTTTTTCGGCTCACGATTGTTGTACGTGTGTTGTCCACATAAACTTATCACCACCGACGTTCAAATCGCCGAAGTGGTGTCAAATAAAAAGACTTGCACCAAGCGCCACGGAAGAACTGATAAGAAGTTTCCTTTTACTTTGTTCTTAGAGCAAATTCGGCTGCTACTGCTCCTGCAACAGTGGCGTCCTCTCAATAGCTACCACGCTTTTCAATGGTGGCCGACCGACGCACTCAGTACTTAAGCTGCCGTTAAACTTAGCTGGCGCAGATATAGCTATTCGTAACATCAATAAAATAGCGATCGTGGGCGGAAGTTGCACCAATCTAAGCTGTCGGTTTGGGGCAAACGTACTGTGTCTTGACAGGCTCTACCCGTAATAACTAAAGGAACACCAGCAGATGAAGTAAATGCACGTCGATAGGCAACACGTTGCAAACTTTAGTTTAACAACAAATACGCACATGCAACTCCACGGTCACACAAAATCTGCATAATATGCGGGATGGTCTCACGAGAATCGGCGAAGATCGTCCTGATACAGATACTAAGGGGATTATTACATTACATCGTGAATTCCGTAATCCTGTTCACAGTACATAAGAGTTAGTGAGCAAAGTTTATCATGAACTACAGACAAATATGAGAACTAACGAATGGTTCTGTGAAAGGGCAATTATGGCGCTGACTAATGATTTTGTAGGACAGTTAAATGAACAACTTGTGACATAAGTAGGAGGAGATACTGTAGTGTACCTCTATGTCAACAACATTATTGACTCTGAACAGGTCACCTCTTATACTGTAGAGTTTCCTGACTCTTTGGAATTGTCAGGAGTGCCCTCTCATACACTGAAGTTAATAGTTAGTGTTCCAGTCCTATTAATGAGAAATCTTAAGGCGACCAGAAAATTACTCTCCTGGACCAAAATATTCAGCAGCTCAATTGCAATTCCCACTAAAAATTGGTTTTAGAATAACTATAAAAAAGGCCGCAGAGCAGGAACTCAAAAGTCGCCGGTGTGCTTTCAGAAAAATATATATTTTTCTTATGGTCAGCTCTGTCTGGCGTAGTTATGTGTACCCAGTGTAAACACAGATATTTACAAATTACTAACCTATTTCCTCGGCATCACTCATCACAACAGAACTACTGATGTGCGACCGCAGCCGCGGGTGACAGCTAGTATTTAACAAAACAGCGAACGTTGTGGTGCTGACAAAGAAATTCTTAAACGCGTGCTACACTCCAATGCAGTGTGTTAAAGACGAATAATAAGTGTATTATATTAGTAGTAGTAGTAAGTATTTATTCTTCCCGATGTAGCCTGCAAGAGATTTCCCTTTCATTTTTGTAAGCCTTTCGGAAACGAGAATGGGAATAGCACAGTAAGTGGAAGCTCAGTATTTGGATGTTCAGAGTTTACGCCACCTCGGACGGACCACTGCCAATGCAAACGCAAACGGCTGTCGCCAGTGAGAGTGGACGTAGCGGTGCTGTTGGCCGCCGGACGTGGTGCAGCGCGTGTCCCGCCAACAAAGCGGCCAGAGCCACGAGCGAGGTGCGTCACCGCCGCTGGTCAGCTGCGACAGACATCGGCGCCACGAACCTCACGCGTCACGGCTCGCTCACTCCCTAGTAACGACACTATCGAGCGTCCTCAACCTGAGACAAAAGTATCCTATAAAACAAAAAACACTGGTGTTACGATTATCCTGTGGAGCTTTAGGAATTTTCATCGTACCACGTAAATATTACTCAAGTACTGAGTGGTACAGAAAAGAATCGTTAGATCGTTAACTACGAAGTGGAAGAAGATGGGTCACGAAGTAAACAGTGCGCAATGTACGATTCGGAATGACAGAAACTAACTGCGAGTACGAATTAGAACCCTGCTGGCTCGGGTGTGAAAGCGCTCGAGAAACGACGCGGTAATTGAGAATATTTTTGCACGCTGCTTCCGCTGCGCTGTCAGGGTAGTGATGCAGACGGCAGAGTTAGTGTCGGCAGCCGTGCGGGAGCTTCACAAACCGGTAGACCGGAAAGCTACCTTCGAGTACCTGCCTGTGCAACTCGTGCGAACGACGTTTGCTTTGCTTGTCGCCTCAGTGCAGAGACATTTCGACAAAAACTGGAACGAGTTGAAACGAGAAGCCGTAAAGTGGATTTGAAAATCAGTTACAATAAGACGACAACACAGTTACGCATAATCAACATGTTGGGAGAAAGGCTATAAATAGCAAAAATGTCATAGTACCGACAGACGTAATTTTTAAATTTTGAGCGGATGAAGAGAAAGCGTGTTTGCACAGGAAAGGAAATAAACATAAGAGTAAAAATGGTCTGGAAAGGGGAGATTAGAGTCTTGGACGTCCTGTCAACGAGTTGTAATCGACAGTGAGAGCGGGCTCGGACTACGAAGACGGAAAGGAATGAATGTGACCGTTTGTCGTTTATAGGAATTATCGCGATATTTACCTTAAGCTATTTTGGGGAGATACGGAATATGTAAATGTAGTCAGCCGGACGGGGACTAGAGTCACTGCAACCCCAATCGGGATCGAATGCTCAGACTACTACGCTTACTTGTTCGGTAAACAACCTGGAGCGCTTTTGCTAACGCAAACAGGGTTTTCGTTGTTTGTTTTCCGATACGGCCGGAAAGAAGAGGTAGCAATTAAGGTGTCCAAACATTGTCGAGTGTGGCACAGAGGTACAGACTTTTAATGGAAAACCCAAAAACTGAGGGATGCTCGGCAAGTAGTGGTGCGCCGCGTGTCGGCGGGAAAGACAATGAACAGGAAGGCGACGAAACTGAAATGCTGCCAGGTGAATGGAGGACAGAGGACGAAGTGGTGGGAGGCGGCGCGCGCGGGATGCGCCGACCGCAACTTTCTCCGGCGTGGCGGCCCGCGGCCGCGTGGCCGACATCCGGCGCGCCGCGTAACGGGACTGCGGCAGCCGCGCTATCTGGGCCACCGGGACCCGGAACCGCGCAGCTGCCTGCCGGCTGCTCCTCCGCCCAGCCCTTCCTTTGTCGTCCACAGCAGTGGCAGGGGACCGGTTCTCTGCCTCGACGTTTCACTCTGCTGTCCTACACTCACCACCAGTCTTCAGCCGACGGGGTGCCGCTCTGGCGAGCCACTACACTCGCAGGTTGCAGTACGGCGGATCGAGCCCAGGACGAGGTCTTTCCCCGAGTTTCCCAAGTTGCTAACGTCAATAGCGGGACAGTTGCCTTGTAGGGCCGCGGGCCACTTCTCCTCCCCGTCGGAGCTGCCGACCAGAGAGGCAGGCTACTGTAGCCCACACTAAGCGCATATTCTTCCTCGAAAAAACTACTCTAAAGTATCTACGAGGGTTCTAGTGGTGTAGAGCGACACTAATAAATTTCTAAGTTACACAGCTTCCGGATGAAAGAAACTAGTAAAAAATGTGTTTTTTTAATTAGTATGCCACACCCCATAGTAGCCAACAAGATAAAGAGAATTGTCCAGGCATGCCGAGACTTTTGTAATTGTTTGTATCGTTCGAGAGATGGATCGCAAGACACACACACACACACACACACACACACTGCGAGACGAAACGTAAGAATAGTCCGCCCGATGCCTGATGCAAAATGCGTGCACGGCAAGTGGTGAGAAAAGACGACGGCCTAAATCCGCGTCCGACAATCGCGTATTTCGGAACACATTCTTGAACACGGGATCCGCTGCTGACGAGCCTCACATATTCCCAACGACGCAGTGTGTACGGGGACACGCAGACTGGACCGTGGCTGAATCGAAACCTGTCGCTCGGTCGAATGCGTCATCTTACACGGTCTCGGTGGTCGTGTCCGGGAACGCTGCCATACAGATAGGCGGCTACAGCGCGCCACAGACACACGTTCGTGCTATGAGACGAGTCCGGCCGGCCTTACTTGGAATTTCCGGCAGTAATGGAAGGCACCACACGGCTCTCGACTACATGAACTTAATTGCTAACCACCTACGTGCCTTCATTCTCTGACGGCGACGCTATCTTCCAGCAGGCAAACTATCTGTGTAACAAAGGTTTCAGGAACATGACAAAGCACTCACGGTGATACATTGGTTACCAAATTCGCCTGATTTGAACCCGATCGAACACATGTGGAACATTATCGGGCGCCAGGTCCGTGTGACACACTCATCTGGAAACGTATCGACGAGATGTCGACTTTAAGCCACGTGGAACGCTACCGTATTGCGTCCTGGTGGACAAACAGCCTATCGAGCAGGTGGTCCTAATGTTTTCGCTCATCAGTGTAGACAGACAGACAATAACCAACCTCAAAGCATTCAGGAACCACTTCCAGATGAGACAAACACCCATTCGCTCTTCGAATAAATGAAAGGCGGACAAAATTATGCTACTGTTTTAATACACCAGTTCGTAGAGAATGAGAAAAGATGAGTCTAAGAACATGTTCAAGTCTTCTGCTATCAAGGCTACATTCTGCTCATCCCAACATTAGTAGGCAGTTTGTGCAGCCATTTGTTGGCCACCACGCAAGCATGTTTTTATCTGAAATATTACAATAATGTCTTTCTAAAAATTTCACGGCGTTAAACAAGTTTTAACTTTATTAGGAACCGTTGTGAAAAATTAGTTGTTTCGCTAGACATACGTATTAACATACATTCTTGAGGAAATCCGATGATACGTTTAGATTCTCATTAAGCAATAATGCAGAGTTGACGCCAACACTGGAAAACAAGTTTGTTTGCGTGGCCATCCTCCGCAGCAAGCACAGAAATACTTGTTTTGTAAATAAAGCCGCCTTTTCTTGCTATAACTGTAATTTATTTCTCCGAGACGACAAAACAAACGAAAAACAAGTTGTGCCGTTTCGCTGGCGTTCGTGACTTCCTCGCCTGGAGGGGGAAAACGGACACATATTTCGCTATTATCCCTCCTTCATTCACAAGTTAGTCTAAGAACTGTTCGCTGCCGTTAACAAACCACACAAATCTCATCCGGCAGGCGCCTCCACTGATCGGCAGAAACGCAAAGCTACCAATACTATATGGCTGCAAAAAGCTTACAGTCAACAGATTCCAGACAAGACTGCGATACTTGTACAATGTACTGAATTCCAGAAGTATGCTGTCCACGATAACTTTCCTCTCAACTCAAAGAAACGTGTGTATAACTTGCGTATATATGGAAAAGGCACTGGAAGATAACGAGGAACAACTACCTCCAACTGACCGGTAGTATACAATTATTGCGGTTCCTCGGAACAAGTTTTTTTCCTTGTGAAGCTTGTGGGGAGCAGCAGCGGCTGCTATCACTATCACTAACACCACCACCATGCAGCCGACAGTCCCGTACCAACATCTTCGGTTCGAATCCCTTAACGACTGCCGATCTTAGTTCCCGTTTCCGCCGATCTGTTACAAAAATTACCAGTTTAGCGGTTGAACTTGGCTACGAAATTATCAGTGTTTCAATTATCGTTGTCCTGCCACTGAACCGTCGTTTCAGTCGGTGTTTGCGTTGAAAGCTCATTTAGTTTTACTTTCGGACGTCCAGTTTCGGAGTATCGGTAGAAAAATGCCAGGTGGTCGTCGAAAATGCGGGTCAACTAATGCACGGAAACAAGAAGAGGGGAGTGCCTCAAATAAACGGAGGAGTAGTACGTCTTTGTCTGTGGTATGTTTATGAAGGGTTGTCGACTGGAAGGATTGTAACATAAGCGAGTGAAATAACGCGGAAACTGCCTCGTAATGGTAGCACTGGATGGGAATTTAATAAACACGAACCCATTTGTATTAAATGCTAAACTAGACGGGAAGATTCATAATAAGACTACAGTCACCTACTCAAATTAAACGTCGGCGCCGACAAAGAGAACAGCAGGCCATCACTCCCTGTGCGGCAGACAATGCGCGAGCGCTCTCCGTTACGAGACGTGACTCAGGGAGAGTGCAGTGTTGTTTTTTGTTACCGCAGTTTCCGGAGCGGCTGCGCGCCGCGGGCGCCGCCTCACACCTCGTCCGGACTGCGGTCGACACCACCGATGTTGACACAATATCGATGTTGTTTCCGAAAGATGTCGACATATATCGGCCAAGTTTCCTCCCGCGATGTATCGTATCGAAAGGGCAGTATCGAGTGCCGATGTTTTTATTTTGTATTAAAATGTTTTCGCAGTTCTCGGTAAATATTTGTTCTTTTTAAATTTTAATAGAACATAATTTTACTTTTACTGTGTGAAGGAGTCTTACTACTTTCTGAGCTTTCATCACTTCCAGTAGAAGTCCGATTCCACTTGGGGATTGGGGGGGGGGGGGGGGTTGGCGGCGGCATGACTGGAATAAGATAATTTCCAATGTGAATAAATAACATACCAGTTGCGTTAAAAAACGATATTTAACGCAACTAGTGTGCTATTTCTTCACACAGACATTTTTCAAAAACAACTGCTGAAAATTACGAACAAAAATCTAAATGGCAAGACTGGTCTTTGCCGCGGACGAAAACGTGTCAGGGGAAATGCTGGCGCAATTGGCGCTACTAAAAGCACAAAATTCGTTAGGCAACAAACAGGTAACGTTAAAATCGCTTAGCCTCCAATATTAGCACACGAAGCCAATGCACCCCGCTTCCGCGCATGCACCATCTTCAGCACACTCACGATTTCAGAGCTCCGAGCTCGGCACAGTTAATGATTCGCATCTCCGACCCTCTCATGATGTGTCTGGAGCCTGATTTACAATCTGGTACTGGAGGAGCCAGAAACTGCAACGTTTAGCTTCACCACGCAATGTTGACACACTGACTGCTACTCGCTGGCGTTGGCAGAAATGAAAAAATAGGCAAGTCGACATGAACTGTTCCGGAAAAATTCAGTATGTGACGAAACCGAACGAAGGACCCATCGGACGCGTTCTATTGTGCCACTTACATGTAGTAACAATGGAAAATCCAGGATGGAATGTAACAATATTACGAAAAGGAAAGTTGTTACCACATAGCAGAGATGCTGAGTCTCAGACAAGCACAACAAAAAGACTCTCACAATTAAAAAGCTTTCGGCCATTAAGGCCTTCGTCAACAATAGACACACACCAGTCAACCGTCATGCATGTCCTTTGGGCTACTTCACTCTCTTTGTGAGTCGCTTACTTTGTTGTCATGCGCTCCAACACTATGTGAATAGCACTTCTGGGAAGCTGAACCTACATTGGCGCAGTGGCAGAGTGTCGCATGATCTGATGGATCCCGCTAATCCGTCGTCTTCCAGGAGAACAGCTCCTTGACACCTGTACTGCGGGACGGAGGCGAGCTGGCGGCAGCTCCAGTATGTCCTGGGGAACATTCACGTCGGAATCCATGAGTCCAGTTGCACTCGTGCAAAGCACCACGACAGCCAAGTAGCACTGCACACTGGTTCCAGGTCACGTACACCCCTTCAGTACGATCAGGTTTTCGGACGGAAGTGGCATTTTTCAACAAGATAATGCTCCAAGTCCAAGGCCAGGAGTGTGATGACGTCGTTCGAGGAAGAAAGTAGGGACTACAAATTGATGTGCTAGCCCCCCCCCCCCCCCCTCTCCAGATCAGAACCTGATTAAGTGACGTGTGTGTGTGTGTGTGTGTGTGTGTGTGTGTGTGTGTGTGTGTGAGAGAGAGAGAGAGAGAGAGAGAGAGAGAGAGAGAGAGAGAGAACGTATGCAGATGTGGTGGCGTGGTGGCAACTCCCTCCAGCGACCCACCAAGGTCTCAATTGCTTCCATGCCACGACGCGTCGCTGCTATAATCGGGAACATACTGGCTATTTGGTAAGTGATCATAATGTTCTGGCTGATTAGTGTATGTCCATAAAGTACTTGCTGATGCATGATACAATGATATTTAAAGAAACGCTGAAAAGATTCGTCGTTAGCACACTGGGTAACAAAACATCTGGGTCTGCCTACCAATCAAAGCGCTTTATCAGTTGTAATACACATAAGTTTCTGAACTGGAAAATCATATTCAGAAATGAAGGATTTGAATGCAGTGCGAAAAACCATGTCCTCATGTAGTGTCTTTCAAGGTCGACACTGTAAGCAAGATGTCTTTTACACTGAAATCCCAAAATAGCAATATCACAAAAGCCTTCTGCCCCTTAGGGGGCTCCCTGCTAGGGAGCATGTGGACGGCAATCACACGGGCCCTTAGCTAAGTCAATGTTACTTCCACTTGCTTGTGTCAGGCTGCTTCTGTTTTGTTTTCTATCGTCCTTCCTAGGCCAACTGTTGTTTCTTCCAGCCCGAAGAGGCCTGAGGATGTCTTTCCTTTTCCATTTTTATCTCTAACGTCGGAGGCGGCGGAGAAGATGGACTTCGGTATGGCGACGAGGACGGAAGAGGGAAACTTTAGCGTGTGTTCTCGAAAATGCGGCTAGAAACAGCGCCTGACTCCTACTGAGAGGTTGAATTCGGCTGAACAACCGTCTGCCGATGTGGAAAGGAACGGGATACTACCACATCACTTTCTCCCCAGGAAACAAGTGGTATGGCTCTCTTTGTAAAAGAATCCGGAGGTAAAACTTCCCCTCAATCGGATTTCCGGTAGGGGATTACAACGAGATCAAACACATAAGCACCGGAGGAGGATGAAGAAGGAAAGAGGAAACTGAGTAGGGAGGAGGAAGGGAAGTTAAGGATTGGAAGATGGAATGTGCTCAAGACTATTACAGGCTGACAAGCTGGAAAATGTCAAACAGGAAATGAGGAAGAATAGACTCGGTGTAACAGGTATGTGTGAAGTGAGATGGAGTTAGCGAGATTTGGACAGCGGAGAGTACAAATTGTTTTACTCAGGCGGGGAGAAGAGAGGCAGCTATGGTGTGGCAATTATGACAGGAAAATGGATGATGAAAATGTACGGAGAGCGCACTACATAGATGAAACACTGATGATGATGAGATTAAGAACTGAGAAGGAGGATGTCATTTTAATACAAATACACATGCCAACATGTCAACACACTGATAACGAAGTAGAGGAATATTACGAAAAGATTGATTAAATTATGGATAAAGAAGAAAGAAACGCCTGCATGATCGTAATAGAGGATTTGAATGCAGTGATAGGATTATATTAGAACAAATAAGCCCTCGGTCACAAATATTGAGTCAAAATTGACCAGGTTTCGACGCTAGTATGAGCGTCGTCTTCAGAATTAGACTAACTGTTCTAAAACATTTTAAGTATGTAATAAATTAATAAAATTAAAGTTTGTACTGACTGGAAAAGATGCAGTACTTGCTTAGTGAACAAGAGTATTGTTGCAACCCGTGTTCACTAAAGTACGAGCAGCCCTTAGTGGCTCGCCATCTTTCTTACAACTATTCATGACGTCGCCCTTCCGGCTTAGATCTTTTTTAATACGTGACTTGTAAGTACTGCATCTTTTTCCAGTCAGTACAAACTTTAATTTTATTAATGCATTATATACTTAATATGTTTTAGAACAATTAGTCTAATTCTGAAGACGACGCTCATAGTAGCGTCGAAACCTGGTCAATTTTGTCTTAATATTTGTGACCGAGGGCTTATTTGTTCTAATATAATTCTGACACGGTCACTGAACCTTAGCAGCTATGTTCAAAGCAGTGATAGGATTTGCTAAGGAGGCCTTCAATAAAGGAAGAGACTGGAAAAATGCTTCATACGGAGCGTGGCATTGTACGGAGTTCAGACATGGACACGGAGGAAAGAGGGAAAAAGGAGAACAAAAGCATTTGAAATCTGGATTTGGAGGCGGCGTGGGAGGGATAAAATGGGTAGAAAAAGTGAGAAATGAAGAGATGTTTAGAAGAGTGGGGGAGGGGAGAGAAATTTTAAAGGTAATCAGGAAGAGGAAACAACTGTTTGGGACACTGGCTGAGAACAGATTATTTACTGATGGGTGCTATGGAAGAAACGGTGAATGGAATAAGATGAACAAGAAGAAGAAGAAGAAGAAGAAGAAGAAGAAGAGGAAGAGGAGGAGGAGGAGGAGGAGGAGGAGGAGAAGGACGCAGAAGATACCGGGTGGTGGATTATATAAGGACAGGAAATGATTATAAGGAAATGAAGAAGGTAGCAAATGGCAGGCCTGAATGGAGAGCTGCACTAGGGCAGAACACTGATGATGTAAATCGACGCTATCTATTGACTCGCCCAACTGCAGTGAGAAACACAAGCTGGACTGCAAATCTGTTATATAAAATCATTTATATTTTCCGCCATTAATTCTATTTTACGTGCTACAGTAGGTCTTGACAGCGGCATGTCTCCGATGGCTGACATTATGTCTTACTTATTTTTAAACGCGAGGACTCGCTAGTGGCTCGAAAGCACTGCTTAACAACTGTGCCATCGTGAAATGGTGTTGAGTAGTTCATCAGTAGTTGTGATACACAAAATGACAAGTTACATGTTTCTCTGTGTCATTTGACAAACACGTTAGTGAGAACCGTAGCCTGGCACATGGACACACACAGTTTGAGCGGTAGCAGTCGGCAGCGGTCGGGGCACGTAGCGCCGTAGCGGTCTGCAGGCGTCCGATGCATTGTCGCTGAGCTGTGCTGTCGCCGTGTTGTCTATTGTTTGGTTATTTTGATCGCGATTGTTTTGAAAATGAGTGATTAGGCGGTTACCTGACACGTCAATGCAAACAGCAATCTTGGACTCGATAACAAAGTATTTAACTGATTATCACCTCGGTCGTGCATATTGTTCTTTCGTGGAGGTCGCCTGATTCCGCAGCAAACCCGGAGTGCTCTCCTCGATCCATGCATCCCACGACGCAATGCGCCGCGATGAAACAGTTAACGAATAGCAGTCTCACCGTGCAGGAGGGAAGACTGTTCCTTGAAGCGAGTGTTAAAGGTGGTGAAAAGCAGACGGAGTCGAAAGAGACGGACACACTGTCGTCATATTTACTACCTACAAATAAGGCGCGATACACGTCATTGTCAACAAGCTGGTATTTTACAAAAACAACTCATTTAAACAGTTTTCGGACAAAGGTTTTGGAAGGTCGACTCATGAAGCCTTTGTGGTCGACCGGTCGATCACGATCGACGGGCTGAGCACTCCTGATGCACATCTAATCCAATGCTCCGCGTGCCACTTACGGAGTGTAACTAACTCAGGCTAGTACTGATGCCACTAACTGATATCCCCTTCCCTGTTCCACTCGCGAGTGGCACGTGGCAAGACTGACTGTCGGTAAGCCTATTTATTGGCTCTAATTTCTCTTTTCTTTTCCATCGAGGTCATTTCGCGAGATGTATGTGGGAGAAAGTAATATGTTGCCCGACTCTTCCCGGAATGAGCTCTCTCGAAATTTCAGAGATTCATAATGCCTCTCTTCAAGCCGGAATGAGCTCTCTCGAAATTTCAGAGATTCATAATGCCTCTCTTCAAGCACCTACAGAGAGGTGTAGTAGAGAGAGAGTCGGCAACCTGCGTGCCGAGTCGCCGCGCTGGAAATTTGGAAATTTATGGTAAATTTCTATGGGACCAAACTGCTGAGGTCATCTGTCTCTAGACTCACACGCTACTTAATCTGACTTTAACTTACGCTAAGGACAACAAGGAATTTCTGAAATCATTGCGGGAAGTGGAAACAAAATGACTACTAACGTTGGTGTGTAGAATGTATGAGTCTGGCGATATACCATATCTGACTTTCGGAAAAGCATCATCCACACAATTCAGAAGACGGCAAGAGTTGTCAAGTGCAAGAATTATCGCATAATTAGCTTAACAGCTCATGCATCCAAGTTGCTTACAAGAATAATATACAGAAGAATGGAAAAGAAAATTGAGAATGCGCTAGATAACGATCAGTTTGGCTTTAGGAAAAGTAAAGGCAGGAGAGAGGCAATTCTGACGTTGCGGTTAATATTGGAAGCAACACTAAAGAAAAATCAAGACACGTTCAGAGGATTTGTCGACATGGAAAAAGCGTTCGGCAATGTAAAACGGCGCAAGATGTTGCAAGATGTTCGAAATTGTGAAAAAAGTAGGCGTAAGCTATAGGGAGAGACGGGTCATATACAACATGTACAACGGCCAAGAGGGAAAGGCTCGTATTAAAAAGGATGTAAGACAAGGATGTAGCCTTTCACCCCTACTGTTCAATGATGCAATGATGGAAATAATAGAAAGGTTCAGGAGTGGAATTAAAATACAAGGTGAAAGGATATCAATGATACGATTAGCTGATGACATTGCTATCCTGAGTGAAAGTGAAGAAGAATTAAATGACGGAATGAACAGTCTAATGAGCACACTGTATGGATTGAGAGTAAATCGAAGAAAGACGAAGGTAATGAGAAGTGGTAGAAATGAGAGAAGCGAGAAACTTCACATCAGGATTGATGGTCATGAAGCAGATGAAATTAAGGAATTCTGTTACCTAGGCAGTAAAATAACCAATCACGGACGGAGCAAGGAGGATATCAAAAGCAGACTAGTACTGGCAAAAAGGACATTCCTGGCCAAGAGAAGTCTACTAATATCAAATATCGGCCTTAATTTCGGGAATAAATTTCTGAAAATGTACGTCAGAGTACAGCACTGTATGGTAGTGAACGGACTGTGAGAAACCGGAACAGGAGAGAATCGAAGCATTTGAGATGTGGTGCTACAGGCGGATGTTGAAAATGAGGTAAGGAATGAGGAGGTTCTACGCAGAATCGAAGAGGAAAGGAATATGTGGAAAACACTGATAAGGAGAAGGGACAGGATGACAGGGCATCTGTTAAGACATGAGGGAATGACTTCCATAGTACTAGAGGGAACTGTAGAGGGCAAAAACTGTAAAGGAAGACAGAGACTGTAACTCATCCAGCAAATAATTGAGGATGTAAGTTGCAAGTGCTTCTCTGAGATGAAGAGGTTAGCACAGGAGAGGAATTCGTGGCGGGCCGCATCAAACCAGTCAGACGAATGATGACAAAAAAAGAGTACAACATACGCAGACCCGTGGCCGAGGGCGGAAACCGCGCTAGCCGTCACAAAGCGCCCCAGTCCGCGCACTAAGGCGCGCGGCGCCGCGCTGTCCAGCACAGCTGTATGACCCACGCACACAACGCAAGATAGTCGGCGATCTCTAGTCCTATTCAAACTCCAAATCAGGAATTTGGTGAAATGGACAGGATCGTTCCTATCATTAATGTTGATAGGAAGAGAAGCAGCGCTCTTACGGGTAGAACGTCGTCTCCATGTGCGCTCCCTTAACTCTGCAGTCTCTCTCACATGATATAAAGCAAACTATTCAAGAAAAAAAAATTTGCTTTTTACGTTATTTACAGTTTTATATGTCAATTTCATGGTGAAGTGCCCATCACTCGCTAACGGTCACGCATACTGTGATATTCCCATTGAAATAAGATGCTGCGCGACATTCGAAGACGTTTGCAGTGAAAAAAATGGGTCGTTATGATTTTGCGTTTGGTGTACATTACATCACATGACGCTGTGAATGAAATTTAGCCTATATATTAAATTGTTCATTAGTTTTGGGAGGCGGTCTGTGTGTGCCTCCAGTCTCGGGGAATCGGGATTTCTGTAGCACGTTCACTTCCGGCCGTAAGCGCGCGAGAATGAAATATTCGCAACACACCTCACAGGCCCTGAAGCGTTCGAGGTATTGCCAAACGACAGCACACAACGAGGGGAATATTTTCCCAGTAGGTGAACATGCGGAACTTTCTTAACTACGTCGATACAGGCGAAGATAAAGTTTCTGTTTAACTTTTTTTCTGAACCAGTACTGTAATTTTTAAAAAGTCAGTGATAGCTAGTGCAAAGACTATTTGGTAGTACGAAAATAAACGTGAAATATGTTGTCTTATGCTACAGCAAACCGACACAATGAAGTTTTCCGTAAGGTAATTAACCTATCCCACAGCCTTGTACTTCTTTAATAAGTCACTCTGTTTCGAGATTATGTCGCAATAGCTGGTGCAAGGCGAATTTGTGTAATTTATACTGTGTTTTGGTAAAAAAGGCAAAATTTTACCTGCCAACACGAGAAATGTAACCGTTCCTCACAAGTGATGATGTTTCTTCAAATGAGAACTGGTTAACAATTCAGACAAAAATAAATCGCCAATTCTAGTGCAGTTTCAGAGGAACCCTATAACGCTGTGTACGTTTAATAATGAACAGCAAGGACTGAAGCTTAGCAAAGGATTTTGTTTCTACACTTCAGTTGTGACACACGAAAAAGTACAGCCAAAAGCATACCATCTTTCCGCTCCTCTCCTGCATAGAGTGAGAGAGTGAATCTTCTTACCACAAATATCTATTAATTCCATCAGTGATGCTGACTTTTACGAACAGCTGGTAAGGTACTGCAAGTATGAAAGTATTCATACTTATCAAATAAAAAAACAGGGAGAAAGTCCTTTGCTAAGTTTCCATTCGAGTTATTCACTATGAAAAATACGATGGGTTACGGGATTCCGCCACAATTACAACACAACTGCCGAGTTATTTTTGTCTGAAATGTTAAACTTTTACCATATGAAGAAGAGCCATCAATTATGAGGAACGGTTACGTTTCTCTTGACAAGTTTTATTTTGTCTCTGTTGCCAAAACACAGTATAATTTGCACATACCTTGCAGCAGCTATTGTGGCGGAATTCTGAAACAGTGTGTCTCGTTAAACAAGCAACTGGCGACCAGAGAGGTCCATAGCTTAACGGAAAACCTCATTGTTTCGGTTTGCAGTAGCATAACAGGAGAAACTTCATGTTTATTTCCACACTAGCAAATTTTCTTTTCAATAGACTCTTAAAGAATTATAGTACTGGATTGAAAAAATTAAATAAAAACTACAGCTTCTCTGTATCGCCGTGGCTAAGAAAGTTCCGTATGTTAACCACATACCAAAACACACTCCTCTTTACATACTATCACTAGAATCCTGAATCGATGTCTCGAACAGTTTAGGATATATGTTGGATGCTATAATAAATATTTGATTCTTTCGCGCATGAGGTCGGAAGTGAACATGCTACATAAATTCCGTTTTCTTGGGATAGGAGACAGACGGATTAGTTCCCGTAAAAAAGTATGAGGGAAGACGGTAGGACGATTCTGTCAGCGTAGCGCGTCGCCCATGGGTGAGCCGAAAGCGGGTAAGGAAGAATGTCTCGTTCATTCCGGGGCCAACAGAGCCGGCCCATTGTGCGCTGCCTCGCCTCGCCACGCCTCATAACAAGGGGATGTCTTCCGCGCTGGGTGCGCCGCTTTGGGCTGCCTCCCCCACTGCACAGGTAACACGCTTTCTTTCCGTGCGCACGCTAACGCTCTCGCGCCGAGTAACTCATCCTGTTTGTTACCTGTGACGAAACTCGTTGAATCTTCTTCTCTCTCTCTCTCTCTCTCTCTCTCTCTCTCTCTCTTCCGTTTTCTCTCTCTCTATCAATCCCTATCAATCCTATAGAATCGGTCGGACAAGCGCCTATAAGCCACTTCTTTCGTGGAAGAGTTGCATTTTTTCATTTTTTACATTCTTCCGAGGAATCTCAGTCTGGCGTTTGGTTTTCCTACTATTTATTCTATGTGGTCATTCCAATTAAAGTCGCTCTGGATAGTTACTCCTAGATATTGTACGGTACCTTCTGTTTCCAGAAATATGTCGTCAATATTGTAGTTGTACAGCAGTAGATTTCTTTTCCTATCGATGCGCAATGCGTTACATTTATTCACGTTCCGCGTCAACCAACAGAGCCTGCACCATTCACGTATCTACTGTACGTCATTAGGCCAATCTTCTGGCGTTGCTGCTTTCTTACAGACAATCGAATCATCTGCGAACAGTCTTAAAGACCTTCCGACGCTTTCTACTATAACATTTACACACACAGAAACAATAACGGTCCTAAACCACTTCCTTGGGTTATTCCGTAAATTACCTTTAGATTTGCAGATTTTATTCCCTTAAGAGGGCAATTTGAGTTCTATCCGCAAGGAAGTCGTGAATGCAGTCGCCAATCTCGTCCGACACACGGTAGTGCAGGATGGTATCAAGTGCCTCCCTGAAATCCAGGAACGCGGCACCGACCCGAGCGCCTTTGTCTGCAGCGCTATCGATCTCGCTGAGGAATAAACAGAGCTGCATTTTGCAAGATCTCAGTCTGAGGAAATGTTGATTTTCATAGAGGAGATTTTCGTTCCCAAAAAACGTTCTAATTTTTCAGTGTAAAACATATTCCATAATTATGCAACAGACTGGTGTCGATATATGGGCCACTAATTATCTACATCTACTCTACGATCCTTCTCGAAAACGGGAAAGACCCTGCGCTTTTTTCCAGTCGCTAGGTACCCTTCGTTGCTCCAGCGACTACGATAAACTGCCGTTAGAAGGGGAGGAAGTTCTTTCGCGTAATCTTTGTAGAATCTTACAGGTATCTCACCTGGTCCTGATGCCTGTCCACTACTAAGCGACTGTAGTTGCTTTTGTTCTTCGCGATCTGATACGTCAATATGCGCCATTTCGGCGTTCGTACAGTGAATGAAAGGCGGGGCTGTATTATCAAGGAGGAAGCGTACAGCTAGCAGGAATATGGCTATGAGCCTTGCAACTTTACTTCCACTGAACGCTTCAACTGCTCACACAAACTGTTGTTGTCTACCTTACTAACCGTTCAGTTGCATGCTTTCTAACCACCCTAACCACACCTTGCTTTGCCGTAATTAAACACATTGCAAGTCACGAAAAGTCAATTATTGCACTTTCTCTTATAAGTTTCAGTGTTGGTTGATAATAATATAATTGTTTGTACACTTTTATAACTTATGAAGTATTGTTTGTGTAAACTGCGGTCGTGCTGTTGGCTTCTTTCCTCGTAAAATTTCAAGGATTTCGAATTCGGCCTGAGGTTTCCTGTTCTCTGTCAGAGACGTTAATCCAGATCCGCCTCATCAAATAAAAGCACCGACTACACATCCCGCCGTAGTACTGCGCTGGAAATTACGTCGGAATACTCATTCTTTGATTTTAAATACGGCGTTCAAATTCCGTGTCGCTGGTGGCAATTCCCGCCATCCCGATACCTTCGGCAAAGAATGGAGCGTTGCGTAGTGAACAATCGCCATACAGTCTGGAGCAGCGCGCCCGTCCGGCCGGCAGACAAAGCGCGCTTTATCGGCGACGGCTGGGCAGAACACACAAAAGGCGTGCCCGCAGCCTCACACACTGGCTGCTAGATAACTTCTGCACCTGACGGTTACGGCTTCCACACACTACGTGCGCTGCATTCTCTGCACAGCCCCATCAGCGAGGTCGGCCACAGCAAGGACAAGTCACGGTACTCGTTTACCATAACCGTGGCGGAATTCCTACGTAAGATCGTATAATTAGGCGGATATACACAAGTAAAGTACGTATTCCGCCGACAGTATTTCAATGGCACATATCTCTTACGTATGAATGTCAAAAGCTCGGATGGCAAGCCAGTAGTAAGCAAAGAAGGAAACGCTTTAAGGTGGAAGGAGTACATAGTGGGTTCTATATCAGGGATGTCCAACCTTTTAGCTTACCCGGGCCACACTGGAAGAAGGCGAGTATTTTTGGGCCGCACATAATATACCTAACATTACTCACTACTAACAATAACTGCTGACAAAAACAGAAAAAGGATGGACCAATGAGAGAACAGCGGGAGTTTGAGATCAAAATATTCAATTTATCGTAACTTTATATAAATGGAATTTTATGGATTATTTTTTAAAGGTCGTATGGCGGATGCTCGCTCCTTGGGCCGCACTGATACTTGCCTTCGGCCGTATGCGGCTTGCTGACTGGATACCCGCGGTCTATACAATGGAAACAAATATGAGCAAAGTACGTCACGGAAAGAGAAGCGTAGATCAAGAAGATACTCCGGGAAGAATGTGACACGGAGCTGAAAGGTCTAAGCAGAAACCACGCCGCTGTGGTAGACGACATTCTGTCACAATTCCTGTTACCTTAGCGGGAGCCAGTCACGACAATGTTATTTTAGTTTGTATGCAAGATATATGTGACAGACATAATACTCTCAGACTCCAAGATGAATCTAATAATTCCAGTTCCAAAGAAAGCAACTGCAAAAAAGGTGTGGACATTACCGAACTGTGTGTTCATAAGTCATGGTTGCAAAATACTGAGACCAATTTTTTGCAGAAGAACGGAAAAGAAGTGGTAGAAGCCTTCGTCGGGGAAGATCAGTTTGGGTTCCAGAGAAAAGTACAATCTGACCTAACGACGTCTTTTAGAGGCAAGGTTAAGGAAAGTTAAATATACGTTTATTGCATTTGTAGACTTCGAGAAACCTCTGACAATGTTGAGTGGAACACAGTCTTTGGAATTCTGAAGATAGCAGAGGTTAAACACAGGGTGCGAGGGTGCGAAATATTATACACAAGTTGTATAGAAACCAGACGGCGGTGATAAAGAGTCGAAGGACAGGAAAGGAGAGCAGTGGTTGAGAAAGGAGTGAGACCAAGTCGTAGCCTACTCTCGATATTTTTATCTGTCTCTACACTGAGCAGGCACTAAAACAAACAAAAGAAAAATTCGGTGACGAAATTAAAGTTCAGGAAGAAGAACTAAATATTTGAGGTTTGCGGATTACTTTTTCATTCCGTTCAAAAAATGGCTCTGAGCACTATGGGATTTAACATCTGAGGTCATCAGTCCCCTAGACTTAGAACTACTTAAACCTAACTAACCTAAGGACATCACACACATCCATGCCCGAGGCAGGATTCGAACCTGCGACCGTAGCGGTCGCGCGGTTCCGAAATGAAGCGCCTAGAACCGCTCGGCCACATCGGCCGGCTTCAATTCCGTCACAGGCAGAAAAGCAATTGGAAAAACAGTTGAACGGAATGGTCAGTATCTTGAAAAGAGGATATAAGATGAACATCAACAAAAGCAAAGCGGTACAATGAAATGTAGCCTCATTAAATCAGGCGATGGTGAGGGACTTAGATTAGGAAATGAGACATTTTAGTAGTAGCTTAGTTCTGCTATTTGGGCAGTAAAACAACTGGCAAGACTGGCAATGGTAAGATTAGCAGAAAACTTGGTGTTACTTTTTCATTGCCTGTGTATTGTGTGTGATTTGCACTCCTTCATAAAGTTTATTAAGAATTTACGTAAGAAGAGAGTGGAATACGTTATTTCGAAACATAACTTCTTATACAATTTTCCTCATTAATGAGTAATTCACTTCGGAAACGATTGCCTTAAGTATTCTGATACAATTAGGGTCATGTAATCACTGTATTTTTTGCATAACCTGTTGCAAAGGCGAAAGGGAACAAGAGCATCGCCATTTACTACATCCAGCCCCGTCAGATGCTCCTAGTAAGCAATTACAGAACAATAATTACTTAAATCGAGAAATAAAGGACAGGCCGAACACCAGACTTCTACCGTTACGGTACATTACAATGGAGAAAGATTGCTAATTTACGAAAATTGTTATTCGGAAGCAGCCGCATGCTTGGGAAAATTTATTTGCCTCGCTGCAACTGCCAGAACGCTAATTATAGTCGTATTGGCCCTCAGAAAAGTTTGTACCGTATTCGCAGGTTACACAGAGCAAAGATTCTATTTAAACTAATGATACTGCGTCACCCACAGGCTGCGGAGAGTTTTATTCCGGATAAATTCAGTGTCTTGTAAGCGACTGGGCGCCAGCTGTACCGAGGGAGTCAGCCAACTGACGAACAAATTAAACTGTCATATGGCAGTCCACGGAATCTGCTGATTAACTTTTCACTGAGGTTATTCCTCCAAACTCAATGGATCGTCTGAGTTTAGTACAACACTTTCACCCGCGGAGAAACATTTTATCACCGGAATTCTACCCACCTCACCTTCTTACATTCACTAACAGATCAAAAGCCACAGGAGTAAGTAGTGACAGCACGAGATCTTTACTGTCTTACTTACAGGACGAAAATAAACATGCCAAAGAAGGAGATGTGACTCGTCCATCAGACGTCACAGCACTTTTATCCACGAGGGGATGTCAACTGCATGAAGCATGACGACGTACCTGAATTTACAAGGTGTCTAAACACTTTCTTACAAAGGTAGATTCTTATTGAAATAAATGTGAGAAACTGTTTGACGATGGGCCCAACACGAACAACGAACAGAGGACGACGTCACTAGTCTCTGACTATGTTCAAAACTGTTATTAAGTGATGTGCGACTGATAGACACTAACACAACAGTGTCAGATCTTCGAAGTTTATACATTTCAATTTCTGCACATAATGTGCGAGGGTTGACTGAAAAGTAATGCCTCCACCTTCGTAACTCTTCAACAGTTGGTAGCATTGGTATGCGGCAGGTACTGGCTTGTTCCGTAGCCGCTTCTCTATAGCTCCAGTTGATGGGAAGCCTTAGCATTGAAATGTTATGCCGGCCGGGCAACGTCCTCTCTCGGACGTTGGCGCGCCAGGTACATATAGTCTGCGGCCGCGAGCTCGGCTCCAGTTCACCACCGGCAGTGGAGGGTGAGGCTTTGACAATGCCAGCCACTCGTGCTGTCGAAAGGTCAGTAAAATCATTAGATGAACGTCGGCCGAAGAACCCGAGGCAGAAGCCAATAGGCAGTTTATCCTCCATACAGTCCTGATTTAGCACTGTCTGACTTCCATCTGTTCCCGATATTGAAAGACGATTTGCGGGGACATCATATTGCTTCTGATGAAGACGTTGAGAGAACTGTGAGACTGTGGTCGCGGAAACTGAGTATCGACTTCTTCCGTGACGGCTTCAGAAAACTTGTTCATCGTTGGCAGAAATGTATTCGGCTGGCTGGTGATTATGGGGAAAAGTGAAATTGGTAATTAAAAGATCACAATCTAAGGATTATTTCTGCGTTTGATTTATTAAAATATTCCCATCGAAACCAAATTACTTTTCATTCAACCCTCGTAAATAAAAATGGCGATATTTTGCTCATATGCTAAATTGTTTGGAGTGTTCATACTTGGCCAGGCCACCAGGTACAGTGGTGCTAATATCAATGTGATTTCTCCGGAGATGAAAAAAAATATAATAGTGGGCAAGGACTGTGTGGGTGTTTTGGGTACGCCCCATATGGTTCCCAAAGGATACCACAAGCCAGTGCACACCGTAGCGCGACAGACCGGCCGATTTTAACTTAGTCGAGGGACAGTCATTCGTGTATGAGTAAAGAACGCAGTTTATGTTTTATGTCCCATCAATGCTAACTGGACACTGTGTGTTGGTGTGCGAATGGTATGGGAATTAAGTTCGGAAACGTTATCTTGTGCGGCAATGAATCACAGTTAAGTGACTGGCTAAATCACGCCAATAGGCAAATTATGTTTTTGTATGCATTTGATAATCTAATCCGGTTACCGTCACTGCTCTAGGATCCTAACGTTCCATCTAGTCATATCGCGTTCCTACCGCACGGACACAATTGCCCGAATCAGTCTTAGTACAAGTATACAACTAGCCTTAAAATCCAAATCTGAAATAATTACTAGGAACAAATTTGTTACTACAAAAGGTATTACAGTTTTAATGTCTTCATTTGTGTCTCTATCCTAGGCCCACCCGCTAAATGGGGGCTAGAAAATGTATCCCCAAAAAGGGATGGTTTGGCGGTCTTACGGTTATATCTCGTTAAGGACTCACAGTATCAAAAACATGGGCCTATTAAAATTTGTAGGGCATTGAATTCGGCATTCACTTGAGACCAGACGCATCAAAGTTGGAACGTTTTACGTACGACGGGTATTCGGAAAGTAAGTTCCGATCTGCCGCAAACTGGAAACTACTGTGAAAATGAAAAATGTTTTATTTGCAACAGTTAGCTACAACTTGCAGCTATATATATATATATATATATATATATATATATATATATATATATAGTCGCCGATACGACGTAGACTTATGCCGCAGAGTTGTACCATCTTTCCAATACCCTCGTCACAGAATGCAGCCGCCTGTGCTTTTCGCGAATTTTCTTCACTGGTCTACAGCTCGTTGTCGGTGCCAAAATGTTGTTTTCATAGCCAACAGTTCATAAGAGCAGAGATGAAACTCAGAGAGAGCCACTGAAGGGCTGTGTTTTGGATGATCAAACACTTCACACTGAAAACGTTACAGGAGCATCTTCTTTGCCGATGCCGGAGGAGCATCTTCACTGCCCCTGCGCCGGCCGAAGTGGCCGTGCGGTTAAAGGCGCTGCAGTCTGGAACCGCAAGACCGCTACGGTCGCAGGTTCGAATCCTGCCTCGGGCATGGATGTTTGTGATGTCCTTAGGTTAGTTAGGTTTAACTAGTTCTAAGTTCTAGGGGACTAATGACCTCAGCAGTTGAGTCCCATAGTGCTCAGAGCCATTTGAACCATTTGAACTGCCCCAGCACAATGCGGCTGAGAGTCAACTTTAATAAGCGTTTGAATTGGAAGGGATGTTAAAAAAATAAATGAAAAATAAAATAAAAATTAAAAAATAAAAGAATGCGCCAGGTTAGTGTCCTATAAGTTTTTAATAGGACCATGTTCTCGACATTGTGAGTCGTTCGAGAAAATATTGCCTTTGGGGGTACATTTTTTTAGCCTCCTTACTTTCGCAAAATTACGCCAGGGGGTGGAGTGCGGCGACCGAGGATAGTCACACTGGACCACAAATGACGCCATTAAAACAATAAAACCTTTTGTAGGAATTATTTCTCATTGGTCTAGTTTTCTGGTTTAACAATGTGGGCCTAAACAGCGAAATACGAGTATAAACATGCCATGGATGTTGATAACGGACAGTAAAGTGGAATTTTCTTGTAAGTATGAAGAAAGCAGTTTAATTATAGTTTAGTCACTTAAATAAATTATTTTAAAAGCTTTCTTCTATTATTAACTATTTATTATCTAGACTCTAATATTATTAATTACATACATACGCAACAACTACTCACCGTTTCAAAGTAGGAGCAACAGCGAATGGAGCGATGTGACAGGGAGCAGAGCTGTGCTCAACGTAATTAATAAAATCAACCACTACCAAACGCTTGCGTGTCGGTGCAAAATTTAGACCTTCCCCTGCCGCGGATAAGGCTGCGACGTCAAAAGCTTTCTCCGTGAGATTTATCACAGAACGTCGAGATGTGGTATTCGAGTCACAGAAACATTCACACTTCGCCAAATGCCTGGCAGTTAGAGAATGACATACCCATTCAGTCTGCGACCGTGAAGTACTGTTCAGGCGATGTCAAGAAAGAGCCGACATTTTGAAGCAGTTATTAAATGAAGTTGAAACAAGGAGCTACGGAGAGTGTACTGTTTTGAAACGTCCTGTGAGAGGCACTGGGTCACGAACCTAGAATACCTGGCCGTGTGAGGGCGGGTCGTCAGCCGTGCCCGAGCAGCTCAGCGGGCGACAGCAGGCAGGTTTTCATTTACATGCCGGACACCGGCAGTCTGCTACCCTGCGTCAGTGTCGGGGTTCTCACGGGGGACGCCCAGCGTACACGTACACAGAGACTTAGTTCTTTTTGAAGCGCTTCAGCCACGAATGGAACAGGAAGAAAGCCCTAATATATGGTACAATGCAAACTGCCTCTTGTTGTTCGCTTTACAGTGATACTAGACGTACACGTGTTTTCGCTGAAAATTGAAACGAATTTCCTGCGTCGTTCGTAATTAATGGCCCACTCCTCTGCCGCAAAAGCCAAATGGGTAGCAGCCGAGTTGATGCCAGTTATCCGGCACGCCTCACTGGGCAGCGAGTTTCTCCGTGGCCTCTCTCGTCAGGAAAGCGAGCGGCTAGAATTGTGCGAGGTGAATGAATTTGTTCTTCCTGCGGGGCTTTCCACTTTCCGCTCAGCACAGCATTCGCGGCTCAGACCCACCTCCTCCTCGCAGTACGGTTAGTGCCGTGGGGCAGCTTCCAGTGAGACGTGCAAGGTTGTATTCTCACTACGCGTCCCTAACTTCTAGCGTGCTGACCGCTTACACGACTGGATACATCATGTAACAACACTCCCACTATACTGTGAGTTTGGAGTTCGATCGTGCTGAAGGAGCTAATATATATAAGGGGCAAGGAAAAAGTTTCTGTTAGAGGACGTTGCTGCAGCGTGTATGCAACATAGCGCGACTCTGATGCATTATATAAGCACCGAAGCACCGACATGTAGGCATATGATTAGTGTAGCATTCGTGTCTTTCCGACGTGCATGCGGCCAAAGTGGAAACATGAAACTATAGCGATGTTATTATCAATGAGTCCAAACAGGATCAACGTGCTGTTATGCCTTTCTTGGCTGCAAGAAGAAGCCATCGGAGACTGAAGAATGTGGTTTTCGACAGACAAGCTTCCCCATACATAGTTGTTCAGGAAACCTGAAAAAAAAATGAGAAAGGGGGATGCTGCTTGATGATAGCACACGTCCCCGTACCGCAAATGTAACGCAGAAGTTACGCCAACTCAAGCGGGAGACACCTGAGCACCCACCCTAAAGCCCTTGATCCACCCTCACATGCGACTATCACGCCGAAGGTCCCTTATAAAAGGCCTTGAAGGATCGACTATTCTTGTCGGACGAGGATGTGTAACACGCAGTTACGGACTTCTTCACGCGGGACAGTGTTTTAGCATACCGATTCTGATGGCCCCTTCTACCTGACAACGTACTTAACTACATTGTTAAAACAGGTAGGAAAATGACACGCACAGAAAGTCAAAGGCGATTTCCACACGTTTCTCTCTTCAGATGTGTGCAGCCACATTGCTCCCGCACGGTATCTACATCGTCTGACAATCGCTAAAGACCAGAGACATTATGAGACAGGAATAATCCCAAGCAATCATGGACGGCATGGAACACCGTACGGACGTAACAGAGGTGAGTTGGTCTATTTATAACGAAAACTGGAAAAGATTTCACCACATTAGAAAGCAGGATAACACATATCAGTGACGATCACACGACCGGTAAAAAAATTAATAAAATTCCCTTTTTGAAAAGCTATGATAAATCGAATATTTTGATCTGAAACTCCTGCCACACGATGCTGTTCGCTCGTTGGTGCATTCTTTTCTTTCTTTTGTGAGCAGTTACTGTCAGTAGTGAGTACTGCTAAGTACATATTGTGCGGCCCAAAAATACTCGCTTTCTACAAATTTGTCCTAGGTAAGTGATCATACCGGTGACGTTCACGAACATTCTGTGATGTCTAACGCGTCCCTCCCTCTCACCACACCAACTGTAGACCAGGATGGCTCTGGATAACTACTGCTGACCCCAACCAACATGCTTCCTACACTTACGACCTCTTTTTCGACGATAGTGTGGTTGAAGTGGGACACATTTAAGAGGCTTCCGATCATACAAATCAGCTTGATTTGAATCGCCACGAAATGGTTGTCAGGGACACGTGTACCGCCAGCGATTGCAAGGTATATAGCGATCAGCCTAGGAGTGAGATGTATGTTTTTCTTTCGTCACTAGCGTTACGTATCGACCGTCTAGCGGTGTGGTGCTCCGCGCATGGCCAACGTTTTCGTCTTCAGCACCGCTTATTAATCGCGGGATGAAACGTTTGAACACATCCATTACTGTGGCCACAGTAATGACAATCAGACCATCTCCGGGCCATCCAACCACTCGTCGACGATCGTAAGCAATCAAACAATATCGTGCAGACATGCTGCTGTACCACACGGAATGTCGCAATAACAGATTCCACAACAATCTTCGTCAAACACCGTATTACATGAAGTGTCGAATGTGTAGTATGTATGTGCACAAGCTTCGCTGCAGTTAACACATCCTATCTTCTATATTTCCTTTTATTATCATTGGTCGGGTGTTCTACAGCAATTGACGGTTGTTCCGTAGCAACTGGCAGCTGTTCCTTAGCAAGTTTTAAGCAGTATATATAACGTTGCTTATCCATCTGCCATTAGGATGTTCCCTTATCTCTTGCCATTCATCAGTATAAGGCCAAAGATAGAACCAGATGATTTTCAAAACACCTTTGTTGTCATATTATAACTGAGACAATTGCACTTGTCACCTTCCGCTGACGTCACCATCAGGAATAATGGCATACCGGCATGTGCCAAGGTCAAGGAGGAGAGGGCCATATGCCAAGGTCAACGAGCACAGGGCCTCCCCGCCCCCACTGCACTCCTGCAGATTCCGCGTGAACCACGTCCCACCCCCATCGCCCACCCAACCTGCTTTTGTGGCAGCGAGACTCTACTGCAGTTCGCGTGCACCTCATATTTCGCTGAAATCAGCACCCACCCGCCCCTTGCACTTCCACAAATTTTGCACGAAGCACCCTCACTCTGCGGTCCACTCCTGCGCTCTGCAACTACGTTTGCATTACTGACTTTCAAAACTGCTGTAAGTACTGGCTCACCGCTCCTCATATTTGTAACTTTGATTTGAAGCTATGCATCATTCGGTACGGAATATCGGAACGAGTAGACAGCATATTTCTATATAATATATTAATAACGAAATAGGAATTCTTATTTGTTGATGTGTTCAGACATACATGTGTTCTGCCCAGTATTAAAATCTGATGTTATTTCCACCACAGTTGCCGCCTATCCTGTCTCACCAGTCTGTCCAACCCAGACGTCTGGAAGTGTTTTCACCTTGTTGAAGACACTAATCACAGCACTCCACGAACACCAGAAAGTCACGCAGTTGCCGAAATGGTCCATCAAAATCTGCCCTCGGTCCTCATCGTATCATTCTCATCGACTGCAGGTCGCCGAAGTGGCGTCAAATTGAAAGACCGGCACGCGGCGAACGGTCTTCCCGACGGGGGTCCTAGCCATACGATTAAATTAAAAATTCCTCGCCAGGTGACACTGCTGCCACTGGATGGGTTTATATCGACAGTAGGTCGGCGGTTATAACGTTCTGGCTGATGAGTGTATTTTAGGGGACATCAACGACACAAACACCGGACAGAGAGTGTGGCAACACTTAGTACCACTTAACTGTAGTTGCCAGTCAAGGATGCTATTACATTGCACAACATACTAGTTGAGTTCAGCCAATAGTTGTCACGAGGTTCAAGTCGGCGTTATCTTCCGATACAGAGTATTTTGTCAGGTGTACGAGCAAGTGCTACAGTCAAGTCACCACCAGCAACAACAAACACTGTCAGCCGAGACGACGTCTCTTTCGATCAGCTGTGTGTCCGGAGGTGACTGTACAGTCCGATGAGTGACGTACACTGCTTGACGCAATGATGACAGCTAATCCCGCATGGAACAGCTTCTGTTCTTCCATTTTGTCTCGGCAGTACCTGTTCTATTCTCCACTGCCTGTTACCAGTCGCTGTTTTCTTCAGAAAGAACTGCCCCACTATGGACTAGTCAGCACCAGAATGAATGGTCAAGGGCTAAGGGCTCCTAGTCGTTATCATTAATGTGACGCATCTTCGTATTAGCCTTAATTACATCTTTAAATCGTTACCTCTACCCTCCTATACACCGTTTGACCGCTGTTAACTCACAGTAAATCATTTGTTTGGAAATGTGATTACTGACCAAGTAGACTACATGCCCTGCCCGTCGTAACTCGTGTCTTAAAATCAAACCTTTTATACGGGTTGCATGTGTCTCTTTCAATGAAGAATGCTGGACATTTGTGCGTCTGTCTCGTCATGTTACTCCTCTTCGGGCATCGCTGGTGATACTGTTCCAGGTTTTCAAGGTGCCGTCTGTAACGTGTCCAGCTTCCAGACCCATAAAACACAGTGGGAATTACAAATGAATTGTATGAGGATCTTTGTTGCACCATTGACATCGTGGTTGTCAAATAGTCGACATCTTTGTCTGGCAAAGGATTCTCCAGCACGATTAACTCTGTACCGAATTTCCGAATCTACACTTTCAGTTCACGAGATGATGTTGCCAAGGTAATGAGTTAGCTACTTGAACACTCACTTCGTCAATGGTGGCACTGATATTTTTATGTTCTTCCCGGGATGCTGGTTGGTTTGGTTGGTAAAGAGTGTGTCTTTTTCCGGTACACAGTATGAGGCCAATCTTTTTCTATGCTGCAGAGAAGGCATTCAGGATTCACACTAGTTCTTCTTCAGACGGACCTACAAGTGCATCATCATCATCATCATCAGGATAATTTAATTCAACTAGTGTTGCAGGAAATATTAGAGTCTTTGCTTTTAGATGACTCCAGTTAAACACTTCTCATCCATTCCGTAAGTTAGCTGTATATCTGGAAGAAGATCATCTTTGGCTAACTGTATGACAGTGGCAACATACAAGGAAAATAACGAGCGGCAATGGCACCTCCTTGCTTAACACCATTATTGATATGGAATGGCTCACCAACGCAATCATTGCCGATGACAGCTGCTATCATATCTGTGTAGAGCAAAGACTTGACAATTTACGAAGTCGAATACCTTAGATAAACAAAGGCAAGCCGCGCGACCTGGGACGCCGCCATGTCACGGTCCGCGCGGCTCCCCCCGTCGGAGGTTCGACTCCTCCCTCGTGCATAGGTGTACGCGTTTCCTGGGTGTGAGTCAGATTAAGCAGTGTGTAAGCTTAGAGACCGGTGACCTCAGCAGTTTGGTCCCATAAGATCTTACCCAAACTTTCCAAATAAGGCACTGTAAGGAGTTCTGTTTTGTTTCCATCTGTGGTTCCTCTAGAAGGCCAGAAGTCACAATGACTGACTGGTGGTAATTCTACAACTAATGGCATGACTCGATTTGCGAGAATTGGAGTAATTAGCTTTCCTAAACAGACAGCAACGATATTCCGTGGTGGTTACTGCAGACTGTGCGATCTCCTTTGTTAAATATGGGAATCACCAGTCTGTATCTGAAATCTGGAGGCATGTATTCAGTTTTCCACATTATGTGCCTTATGAGTTCCTTACTACATTCTTTGAGAGCTTCCGCTGAGGTACCATTAGGACTAGTGTCCATTGTTGCTTCGCTTGATTGACAGCACATTCACTTCATCTAATGTTGGTGAGTAGCAAAGTTGTTCTTTGATGGGTGCTCACTCTATTATGTCGTACACTTCCTCATGACTAACTCATTCCTCATTGAGGTCTTCAAAACTTTTCTTCCTACTATTAATGCTTGAGCAATGGTCCTTTAGAAGTGTACGATTGCCAGTGGACCAAAGTGGATCTGTACAAAAGAAGGTTCGACCATAAATTGCTTTTGTGGTTTGGAAGAGCTGTCGCGTATCTTTGACTGCAAAATATTCAAAGTCTTTAGCTCTTGTTTTTCACCACACATTCTTCAGCATACAGTTGGTTTTCGTGCTCTTGCTTTTGCACGACGAAGGAAAGGCTTCTTTCTTACCGATGGCGTTCCCGTCCCTTACACATGTTTGCATCTTCTCTGAGAGCAAACCATCAACTGCTTCATAGTTTTCATCATACCACTCCTGATGTTGCCTGGTCTTATGTCCTAAAGTTTCTTTTTGCAGGCATCTAGAATAGTGGTCTCCAGCTCTCCCAGTGTTGTGTTACATCACGACGTATTTCCTTTGATAGCGTCTGATGAAGCCGTTTCCTCTACCGTGAGGCATTTTCGGTCTGGCCAAAATCCTCAGCATCAAATTCGTGTCTACAGTTCTTTTGTTTCCTCTCTAAGTGGAGAGTGACAAATGCACAGCGGATCTAATAAGTAGGTGGCCTATCCAACAACCATGGGCTCCTGTCACAGCTTTAGCGATGAAAAGATCGTGTAGATGTCTTGCGGACAATTACATAGTCGACGCGACGTAGTAAGTGCTTTGATCTAGGGTGCTCCCATGATGTTCTGAAGCGACCCTTCTGATGAAAGATGGTGTGCTAATTGTTAATTCCTGTTCATTAAATTCTGAGGGAAGTGTAATACCTTTAACTGCAGACTCCTTTCTTGCCATAAGATAACTGCACACTTTATGCTCCTTACCTACTATGGCATTAAAATCTCAAAGTAATATTATTTTATCTGATATTTGAGAGGATGTCATCTAGATGCGAAAATAATGTTTCTTTAACATCATCAGAATCAACAGTGGGGGCATACGCGCTGACCACTGTGACATGCCGCCTGTCATTCAGTCGAAGTCTTGTATACGAAGCGGTCGTTATGCTGATTTGCAAGCTCCGACATGTCCCTGGGAAACAAAGCCGCTGCTTGTGTTCGATGCTCACGAGGACCTTCCTCTTCCAGAAGAAACTGTATCCTGCACCCTGTTCGTTCTGTTGACCTACACTATGTGATCAATATCCAGACATCCCCCAAAACACACGTTTTTCATATAAGTCGCATTGTGCTCCCAGATACTGCCAGATACTCCTTATCAGCGACCTCAGTAGTCATTAGCCATCGTGAGAGAGCAAAATGGGGCGCTCCGCGGAACGCATGGATTTCGAACGTGGTCAGCCGACTGGGTGTCACTTGTGTCATGCAACTGCACGCGAGATTTCCACATTCTTAAACATTCCTAGGTCCACTGTTTCCGATGTGGAAACGTCAAGGGACACGTACAGCATAAAAGCGTACAATCCAACCTCGTCTGGTAACTGACAGAGGCTACAGGAATTCCAAACTGCATCAGGATCCACAACAAGTACTATGACAGTTAGGCGGGAGGTGAGAAAACTTGGATTTCATGGTCATATCACGCCAGTAAATGCCAAAGGACGCATCGATCGCTGTAAGGAGCGTAAACATTGGACGACTGGACAGTGGTAAAACGTGTGGCGATCCGATGGCAGGGTGTGAGTACGGCGAATGCCCGGTCAACTCATCTACCAGCGTGTGTATTGCCAACAGTAAAATTCGGAGGCGGTGGTGGTACGGTATGGTAGTGTTTTTCATGGAGGATTCTTGCACCCCTTGTTGTTTCGCGTGGCACTATTACAGCACAGGTCTACATTGATGTTTTAAGCACCTTCTTGCTTCCCACTGTTGAAGAGCAATTCGGGGATGGCGATTGCATCTTTCAACACGATCGAGTACCTGTTCATAATGCACGGCCAGTGGCGAAAGGGTTACACGACTATAACATCGCCGGCCGGAGTGGCCGTGCGGTTCTGGGCGCTACAGTCTGGAGCCGAGCGACCGCTACGGTCGCAGGTTCGAGTCCTGCCTCGGGCATGGATGTGTGTGATGTCCTTAGGTTAGTTAGGTTTAATTAGTTCAAAGTTCTAGGCGACTGATGACCTCAGCAGTTAAGTCGCATAGTGCTCAGAGTCATTTGAACTATAACCTCCCTGTAATGGACTGGCCTGCACAGAGTCCTGGCCTGAATCCTATAGAACACCTTTGGGATGTTTCGGTACGCCGACTTGGTGCCAGGCCTCACCGACCGACATTGATACCTTTCCTCAGTGCAGCACTCCGTAATGAATGGGCTGTCATTCGCCAGGAAACCTTCCAGCACCTGACTGAACGCAAGCCTGCGAGAATGGAAGCTGTCATCAATAGGGCCCGGATTTTAATGACAAGTCATTTTTTTCTGACTATAGGGTGAATTTTATAACAATTTATACACAAATCTGGGTATTTTAGTGTCGAAAAATGTATTTTGATTGTGCGTATAAAGTCATATTTTTAATATAATAGGTCATATTTCCGTCAACTTTTGCCAAAAATACATATACCGTTTTTCTCATATCTTACGGGACACACGAATAAGAAAATGAAAATGTTGCTCACGAGACAATATTTAACGTGCTATTATAAAAGATAAACAGATAAATTAGTACACAGCTTTATTTCTCAGGACTGTAGCAGAAAATCGGTGTACCACAACAGTCGTTTCGCGAACATAAAACATTGTTGCGCAGAATCGACAATACGCTTTCACAGCCAACAAGGGCGGCTTCTGCCGTAATAATTATCGCAGGCGCACAGGTGTTCCCAGTAATCAGTTCGAATTCAGCCTTTGCCTTGTTCAACGTGCCTAAAGCAAAGTGCTCAGACAGCGTGAAGTTGCGAGGGTATGTTCGAGAATTTGGAGAGAAGTTCTTTAGTACTGATGGGAAAATATTATTTTGTAAATGTGTGAAGTTAAAGTTAGTGCAGAAAAGCGCTTTAATGTGCAAAAACACTAATACCACTAAACACAGCAGCTGTGTGAAACGAAGTGCTGAAAATAACAGCAGGCAAACGCTGTTATTTGAACAGACAGGTCAATCGTCAACTGTGCAATCATTCTGCAAGTATTTGTGTGAGATGATGGTGTCCTGCAAGATCCTATCGGAAAATCTGAAGAATCCACGCTTCAGACAGTTCTTGGAGAAGTACACAACACATCCAGTTCCAGATGAATCTACACTGAGAAAGAATATTTATCCGTATGCTACAATGATGTTCTCGACAAAATACGAATTACTATTGCTGAGCAAAAGATCTGGCTGTCGATAGATGAAACTACGGATATTAGTGGGCGATATATTGCAAATGATGTTGTTGGTGTTCTAAAAGTTGATGGCCCTGGAGATATGTTCCTACTAACGTGTGAAGCTCTCGATTGAGTAAACAATTCGACGACTGCTATTTTGTTTGACAGGTCTCTGAAGCTACTGTGGCCGGATGGTGTGAAAAGAGAGAACGTTTCGCTGCTTGTAACAGGTGGTGCTTCACATATGGCTAAAGCAGCTAAAGGGCTTCAGATTCTCCACCTCAGTATGGTGTACACCACTTGCCTTGCACATTCGTCGCACACAGTTGCCGAAGAGGTGCCATCAAATTACCCTGACGTGGGCAAATTAATTTCCTGTGGCAAGAAAATCTATGTGAAGACTCCGCTACGCGTGCAGAAATTCAAGGAACAAGCACCTTCAATGCCCCTCCCACCTAAACCTGTTCTTACATGATGGAGTTCTTGACTTAATGCTGCTGACAAGGGAACCTCCCCATCGCACCCCCCTCAGATTTAGTTATAAGTTGGCACAGTGGATAGGCCTTGAAAAACTGAACACAGATCAATCAAGAAAACAGGAAGAAGTTGTGTGGAACTATGAAAAAATAAGCAAAATGTACAAACTGAGTAGTCCATGCGAACATATGCATCATCAAGGATAACCTGAATTTAGGAGCGCCGTGGTCCCGTGGTTAGCGTGAGCAGTTGCGAAACGAGAGGTCCTTGGTTCAAGTCTCCCCTCAAGTGAAATTTTTTATTTTTTTTATTTTCGCAAAGTTATGATCTGCCCATTCGTTCATTGACGTCTCTGTTCACTGTAATAAGTTTAGTGCCTGTGTTTTGCGACCGCACCGCAAAACCGTGCCATGAGTAGACGAAAGGACGTGCCTCTCCAATGGGAACCGAAAACATTTGATCGCAAGGTCATAGGTCAACCGATTCCTCCACAGGAAAACACGTCTGATATATTCTATACGACACTGGTGACAGCATGTGCGTCACATGACAGGAATATGTTGTCGACCCACCTAACTTGTACACTTGGCGAATGGGTAAAAAGATTCTTCTACATTGCCCGATTTAAGTTTTCTTGTGGATGTGAGAATTACTCCCAAAAAAGTGATGAAAACATAAGAGTTTGTCACATAAACTGCAACAAATGAATCCAACAGTTTCACAGTCGCACACTTTTCCCTGTGCTCTGTCAAAACATATGTTTTTAACGTTTTGAAATTTTTCCGTGTGTAGACCGTCAAATCCAACATATGTCCAAGCAAATCTGAACATGTCCTGGAATTTTGGAAAGCGAAGTTGATTATGTGTGAGTGCCTGAACTTTGATAATTGTCTGAAAATAAAATTTTAAGCTCGATGGAAGACTTGAACCAAGGCCCTCTCGTTCCGCAGCTGCTCACGCTAACCACGGGACCACGGCGCTCCTCAGTTCAAATCATCCCTGATGTTGCCTATCTTTGTATGGAGTACCCAGTTTGCAAATTTTGCTAATTTTTTTCATAGTTCCACACTTCTTCCTGTTTTCTCGATTGATCTGTGTTCAGTTTTTCAAGGCCTATCCACTGTGCCAACTTATAACTAAATCTGAGGGGGGTGCGATGGGGAGGTTCCCTTGTGAGTATTACTGCACCAACTACACTCAATTAAAGACAATCTTCTGTGAGTTTGATAGCGATGAATCAAGTGCTATCAAAATTGTGAAAGAAGTTTTTATAGATACAGTGTCTCGAAACTTGGCATACATCAACACCAATTTTTCAGTGATGTCAAAAGCCATCAAACGAATGGAATCTGTTGGAACTCAGCTATGTGAGGCCCTGAGTATTGTGCAACATTTGCAGAGTGAGTGAAGTCGAGCTCGTGGTCATGTGGCTGACAAAGTGAAAAACCAAATTGCAAAGTGTTCTCCAACGGAATCCTGGATATTCTACACTGTGACAGTCTTCGAAGAAATGCTGCAACATTTGAAGATACTGAAACAAAGCTGAACTCCAGTGACCTAGCTGCCTTCAAATACGCTCCAGTGACGTCTTGTGAAGTGGAGAGGAGCTTTTCCAGGTACAAAACTGTCTTCAGCGACAACTGTAGATCTTTGACAATGGGAAACCTGAATATGCACCTTGTGATCCAGTGCAACTTTGCAGATACTGAAGATTGACATACTGTATGAAATAATGTGAAACGCTTTAAATACTATGTAGAAATTAAAACATTGTTTTACTGTTTTGATAGATGATCTCTTCACTGTACTTTGTGTTTAGAAAACAAGACATTCAGACATTCAAAAAATAGGTGCAAATTAGCCACAAACCCTACAGAAAGAAAGAACTATACTTACAAAATTCACTTCTCAAAATATTGTATTACTTTATGGTGAATAAATTAATAAACAAACAAGAATGCTATAAATAAACTTCTATTAAGTCATATTTGAATTTTTAAGGTCATATTTATGTAAGTTTTAGGACATAAATGCTTGCATATTTCACTGTTTTTTAGGTAATTAAAATCCGGGCCATAGTCATCAAGGCTAAGGGTGGGCCAACACAATATTGAATTCCAGCGATGGAGGGCGCCACGAACTTGTAAATCATTTTCCGCCCGGTGTCCGGATACTTTTGATCACATAGTGTACGTCAACATGACGGGTTTCTCAGAGTGCTACTATGTCAATGCTTTATCTGCCCACAATAGTTGCTCTCCTTTCCGGTCTTTCATTTGTGGGATCATCTGTGAGTGTTCTTACACTCCATTTTGCAAAATATAATTCCTTACTTGTTCGGCCACAATGTCGTGACACCACTGGACAAGTGAGTAGTGAAAAGTGACTATTTTAGGGCACCTTTTCTGGCCTCTTCCCCAAATGAGGTTACCGAGTGGCCCCTAAATAGGACAACTCAGTCGTAAATCAGCAGCAGGATTGCTGGACGGCCAAACTTTAAGGAAGACGACCGATGGTACGTCTACCGCCTACATGGCAAGCTATCACTAGAATCTTCCCGTCCCCGTCGCAACTTTTTGATTGGCATAACAGGACTTTTGGTAGAGAGCAGGTTATCGGAAGACTGCTGTGTGGCACTTCTTTTAGGGTGAAAGTGTAGCTGCACTTTATTGACGAATCAGAGAACGGTAAGTAGGTGCAAGACAGCTCAAGGACTGCAGGTCAGTTTAGCCTCCATGCGCCATTCCAGCCGAGGCAGGACTTGAAAGTTCTCACGTCTGGTCCGCCTGGGGTCACAGGTACTCATGTATTAAATATCTGTTTCAGTCGTTCTTCTGTGTAGTATTTAACACAGTGCAGATGTGGCTATGGAAGTACACTGCAGGAGTGTCATTTAGAGATGATGGGTTCGAAGGCGAACACAGTGGAATGAAGTGAGTGACTTGAGTGGTGACTCTGTGTAACTCGCCCGCTGTAGAGACGAGGGCAGCGACCAGGGGTCAGTGCCCTGCCGCCGGCACGGCCCACTTGTCTTATCTGCCGCTCCTCCTGGCCCACAAAAAACATCACGCAGCTGCTTGGGACGGGACCGGGGCCGGGCCCGGGCCCCTGCCGCAGCACGCACGTACAGCACACACCACCGCGATGGTCTGCATCAACACTGACGCCCATTCCACGACTCGTTGGACGCATACTGACTCCCCCCCCCCCCTCTTTCCTGTCTATCTTTCCAATGTCGTAAGACAATTGTACAGTTTTATCTCTTTACTTATTCATAAAACACATTTTTGTGACACTTGAGTCTCCCAGTGCTTTTCTCTACTTATCTCCACAGTATAAACGTACTGAACAATCCAAGACAGGACGGTAGGCAGATCGATTTCATCTTGTCTCCAGCTATCAGTTATATTCAAGTCACGACAACTCATCGTTAATTAATTCGAACTGGGTACCAAATTGCCATTACAGATACAAACAACAGTAATTTAGTTGTTTGCTGTTTGTTATTTGTAATGGGAATGTGGTGCCTTGTGCGATTTTATTTACGATTAATCATCGTCACTTGACTGTAACTGCACTGCAGATACCTACCCGGCAGCTGAAATCGATCTGCAATAAACAGATTTAAAATTTACGACCGATGGTGCCATTCCTCCTACCTTGGATCTCACCAGTACGGTCGTGGGCACGCTTTTCCTAATGGAAACGTACCTCAAGAATATTTGATCATTCAATTCGATGTATTTTCTGCGTTTTGCAGACTTTACTGAAATTTGCAGTGTTTTCACCAACGCTGGGGTGCGTGCCACCGTTTTAACTGCCAAAAGTTATATCCGTCCACCGTCTTTGAGTGGGTGCCCTTCACAGCTTCCATTTACTCTTCACTCTCAAGGTTCCTTAATTTTCAACTCCCGTGCTGTGTCGCTCGCGAGCAATGCGCTAGTGGTTCGGTCCGAGCAGTACCGGCAACACGGCACTGGGGTCCATAATGCAGCAGAGGGCTGCAGACAGCTGAACAAAGAAACAACATACGAAAGCCTCTTTCAATATGCAGCAGGACAGTCACGAGGTGGAATTTAGTAGGTACTGTTTACAACAACATTGAAACTAATCCCAATTTCGTATGCGTTTTCTTCATCAACTCACGTAATGAAACTCTTCGAATAGTAAACGTAACAATCGCGATTTAATGAAATGGCATTACTTACAAGCAACAATCGTTGTCACTATGGAACGGTATATGCCACCTGTTCCAGTGTAAAAGAAGTGTTGTCCGATAGAATATCGAACTACACAGACAGGAAGAACTCGGAGTATGAGTCTGGTAGCACGATGTACACCGGTTTTGCTCCGTTCCTTCTAGCAACCTATTAGAAACGGTCACCTCTGTGACTTGCGCCCCCCAAATCCTTACATTCCACGATGCGCCCCAGTCTGGCACAGCCATGCGGACAGTCTTTTCCGACCGTTGGCAAAATTTACTACAACCACCGGTGGAGAGTCGAAATTACAAAATGAGGGTACTCGTCCCTAGCTTCGCTTAATGAGGAAATACAAAACACTAGCTATATCGTCTCAACTGGTTTCTAGCAAATTCTACTCATAATCTATACAACAAAAATAAAAAAAATAAAAACGGAACAGGATGACAGTGTACAGTCAGAAAAAGGAGGACGCACACATGCTGCCATTGTAACAAACTGACCCTTTCAGCTCGTATCACACGTCGTTGCGCAACGCCCCCAGCCGGCTAACGGCCCCGCGCACTCCCAGCCCAGGATGCGCCGTCCTACTGAGAGCGTGTACGCCCGGTGAGCTGCAGCAGTCAGCCACGAGACCGGCAAATGACAACGGAACGCACTTGCAACATTTTGTCAAGCTTTCAGCGTAGTCACAGCGGCTTTATTTTAAAACACCAGTTCCGCTCCACACAGCCTATTACTCGCAAGGGCCAGCCGTCTGTCTTTGCCTTTAGCGAGCTACAAACAACTGCTCTACGAAACTGTTCTTAAGATTCATCGCTTTTAGTAACACTCCCCTTGAGAGCAGAATGTAGGCATTTTCAGTGGCCATGCCAATGCAACCTTTCCCTAAAATTGAATCAGACTACAACTCGGCCCCCCCATCTCCAGGTCGGAGAAAAGCTCCCGTCCTCAGATACCTGAAATCTGCGCCGTCGTCGTGGCCGGGAATGACACGTTGCAAATTGGTAAACAGCGGCAGGCGGCAAAACGGATAGCAGCAGCCGAAGCCGAGTCCAAACAGGCACATGAGACCATCTGCGTCAACACATTGCCACTGACCTAGTACAATTAGTCAATAATCAGAAACCACGGTTTCACAAGAACACAACGGATCCAAATAAGTAGCGCTGCACTGTTAACTCTTGTCTTCCCGCCTGAATTATTTTCTCGGAGAGAGGCACCGAAGAGAAACCATTTGTGGCTTGTTTTCATAAGCTGTACATGCCAGCCAATTCGGATTAGAAATTGCCTCACTGCAGGAAAGTCCCACTATGTTCCTGACTCAGGAACACCACAGCCATTTAGAGACGTACTTACCGACCTGTGTCTGCAAACTTTGCACCAACCGGCACTCACCTGAAACAGATAATACATTATGTAGCTCTCAACATGATATAGAGAAACACGGTTTATTAAGCACTGCACTTTTACAACTGGTGGCGGAGAAAAATAATCCAAGCATATTGGGAGGAAATAAAAGGAGGTTCACTTATACACAGCGAAGGTAGCACGATCGACGAACAGCGAAGGCGTAAGAGTTGTGATTGGCAGATTTGTCTCCTCCTTCACGGTAAGAGTATGTGAGAACGACACTGACAACAGCTCTAGCAGCATCGTGCAACTTAACGCACTTTCTGTTTACTATCTTTAAAGCTGAGACCTACACTGAAGAGCCAAAGAAGCTCCTATACCTGTCCAATATCGTGTGGGGCTCCCGCGAGCACGGAGAAGTGTCGCAACACGACGTGACATGTACTCGACTAATACCTGAAGCAATGCTGGAGTGAATTATGCTCCGGAAGCATATATCGATGATGTTTCGTTGAATGGTTCGCACGCTGACACTTGTTGATGGCCCAGCATTGAAATCTGCAGCAATTTGCGGAAGCGTAGAGCTTCCGTCAGGTTGAACGATTCTCTTCAGTCGCCGTCGTTCCCGTTCTAGCAGGATCTTTTTCCGGCCGCAGCGATTTCGGAGATTTGATGTTTTGCTGGATTACTGATATTCACGGTACACTCGCGAAATGGTTGTACGGGAAAATCCCCACGTCATTGCTACTTCAGAGATGCTGTGTCCAATCGCTCGTGCGCCGACTGTAACACTACGTTCAAACTCACTTAAATCTTGATAAGCTGCCATTGTAGCAGCAGTAATCGATCTAACAACTGCGCCAGACACTTGTCGTCTTATATAGACGTTGCCGACCGCAGTGCCGTACTCTGTTTACACATCTCTGTATTTGAGTACCCACGTCTATACCAGTTTCTTTGGAGCTTCAGTGCATTATTAGGTTCTCGAGGTTGGTAAACGTGCGACAGATCCGGTGTGACCTGGAGGATACCCTTGAGTCGCATGGCAGAGATGGTGAGACGTGTCACGGTCTCATACTTCAGACACGTGGGAAGCATGGTCAGTAGTCCATGGGCCACGCATCCTGCTCGATGAACATCACACTCCTACATTTATTATAGCATTTCAGGTGAATATGATCTGGCTATTGTCAAACACTGCAAAACGGCGTAGAGGACTAGAAATGCTACGAAGGCTGATGAGAAATGAGACCTTACAGGAAGAACAATTATGTTACATACATAGTGCCATATTTTCCTACTGGGGAGCAGGTTGTACCATTAACAGTACCTGCGGTATCAATTGATTCTCTCGTCGCTGCTTGGTACAACAACTTCACAATTAAATACAGTGAGAAAGCAGTGAGTGTTGTTTCTTACATCCATTCGGACTCATACATCAACCAGCTAAAACTTGAAAAGTTTGTTCAAACCTTTACCTTGGTTTTGAAACATATAAACCTGTCTTCCTCAGAAGAATTAATTACATGTAAAATTAGGATACATTACAACGAGCACATGGAAGTCAGCCGATATGGAAGTTTTCTAGGTACAGAATTGAGTAATAAAACATGGGCTGTAAAACTTACATCTATGGAATATCGGTGGAACAGCAAGGTCAGAGAGTGGACATACATCTCAGTCGCTACAGTAAATAGATACGACGAAAAGAATCTTGTGCGACGATAACGTTTCTCCTCCGATTAGCTAATTTCAGCGGGAATCCAACAAGAACATTTCAATAATGGGTGAAAGGAATTAGGTCACATATACGATTACGAGAGACGTGCGCAGTAATAAAATATCACCGAACCTACGTAGTGTATACGCGAACAGAGTTTGCAATGCAGTACCAGACAGCCGCGGAAGAGGGTGAAACAGAGATCGATTCCGGCAGCTTGTGCAGGCCAGTGGCGGGATCTCGCCGTATGTCTGAGTGCGGTCGACCTCCCTCACGGTGATCACCACCGGTGCGTTAAGGCGGGGCAGGTGGTCCGGGAGCGCCCTGCAGTAAGTGGCACGGAAGAGTCACCTGCTGTTTGCTGAGGGATCACCTATCTCGAAGTAAGTAACTACAACCGTGCTGTAAGTGGAGAAGGTAGTGGACAGAGACGAAAGCTGCCAGAGCCGCGCCGACGTCCTGTCTAGAGGAACGGCTCCTCGTCTTAACAGACCCCTCACAAACGTCGCACAAGCAGGCCGACGCTTAACTAAAATGCCTCCTCGGCGACTACTGTTCGGTACATGGAGAGGACATCTGGGGAACAGAGCGTAATATGATTTCGCTACCAGTTGAAGAGGTGACACTTTACGCTACTCGCGGCGACGCGCTGTAGAACTACGCCGTTTACAAAGGAACGTCGGAGACGCGCGGCCCGTAACTTGGAGTACTGCAGCCTCGGTATTAGTGTCGTGTTGTACCGCAACCGCATTTCGTGTCATTCCAGTGGCGGTAGTGGGCGCCGAACGACGAGTGACGGAGGCCGCGGCCGGGGAGAGCGCTGCCGAGTCATTCGTCGAGTCGTCGCCTCCACGGGTGAGTCAATGGCGCGCGACTCGCGGGCGGGGCGCCAGCTTTCCCCCTTCGGGGACTGCGACTGGGCGTCGCATTGTCTTCGCCGTCATTTCCTACTCGTCGACACGCAAGTGCCGCCAGCTAGAAAGACTCGCACAGGACGAGCGCACACACTGCTGGGGTCGGGTGCCCGCTCCCTCTGTTAGCGAACGTTCGGCATCGGCTACGTTTCCCCTCAGCCCGACACAGTTCCTCCTCGGAAAGGCGGCCACCACACATCAATGCAAAGTTTCGCGGCTGCCCTCCAATCGGGCACTTTCCCTAGGCGTCTTTAGCAATTCTTGCAGACGGTGCCACGTAAATAACAGTAACAATAACAACATGTCCAGCGAGCAGACGGAACTGTGACCGACGGAAGCGAGAAAAAAATAAATCATCTTTTCTGAGGTAACCATTGGTTGAAGGCATAAAAGTTCCATACTCTTTCTGAACCGCTCGAGAGGAAGAATTTGCTTGGCGGAGCTTGGAACTGCGCGGCGACTGTGACAGTTTTGGAAGAGGCGGCAGCAGCGCCAGCTGGAGGCAGCCTCGACGAGACACCGGCGCGGACTGGTGGCCCTGCAGCTAGCCGCACAGGGCGGCGAACGCGCGGCCGCCGCGCCCTGCCACCTCAGTCGCTTCCGACTCCCCGTCCGGCACATAATTCTGCCTGCCAGCAGCTTCCCAGCGATTTGTTTCCCATGACATCACTTTAACCATTTAGTACATTGGAACAAATGTCTCTTCCTCGAGCACATATTAAAATATATGCCACAACGTCCCTCCTCTTTTGCGTCATCTTTAAAGAAATAGCGCCAAAACACCACGCACTGCATTTTGATCGACCCTTTTTGGACGGAGTCTTTATTTTAACGCGGTCAACGTCCTCAGCATCCTGTCTGTAATGGGATTAGTCCTTTTTCGTTAACGTTTTTTTTCTTTTTTTCTTATCAGCGAACAAACCCTTGCCCAATTCACACTGCGCCTAATGATGACAGGTTTCCTTTCCTCTTTCGTTGTATGCAGCGTTTCTACGAAGGAAATGTTATCGGACAATTTTCCTCCGCTTCTGGCGGTGCGAATCATCGGAATCAGCTGGTCCACCAAAAATAATATTTTCGAAGAGCGGCTAATGCGGCCGATGGCTACTATTACACAACTGCCCATTAAAATTGCTACACCACGAAGATGACGTGCTAGAGACTCGAAATTTAACCGACGGGAAGAACATGCTCATATGCAAATGATTAGCTTCTCAGAGCATTCACACAAGGTTGGCGCCGGTGGCGACACCTACAACGTGCTGACATGAGGAAAGTTTCCAACCGATTTCTCATGCACAAACAGCAGCTGACTGGCGTTGCCTGGTGAAACGTTGTTGTGATGCCTCGTGTAAGGAGGAGAAAGGCGTACCATCACGTTTCCGACTTTGATAAAGGTCGGATTGTAGCCTATCGCGATTCCGGTTTATCGTATCGCGACATTGCTGCTCTCATTGGTAGAGATCCAATGACTGTTAGCAGAATACGGAAGATGTGGGTTCAGGAGGGTAATACTGAACGCCGTGCTGGATACCAACGGCCTCGTATCACTAGCAGTCGAGACGACAGGCATCTTATCCGCACGGCTGTAACGGATCGTGCAGCCACGTCTCGATGCCTGAGTCAACAGATGGGGACGTTTGCAAGACAACAGTCTCCACGAACAGTTCGACGACGTTTGCAGCAGCATGGACTATCAGCTCGGAGACCATGGCTGCGGTTACCCTTGACGCTGCATCACAGACAGGAGTGTCTGCGATGGTGTATTCAACGACGAACCTGGGTGCACGAATGGTAATACGTCATTTTTCGGATGAATCCAGGTTCTGTTTACAGCATCATGATGGTCGCAAGCGTGTTTGGCGAACGCACATTCGAACCGTGTATTCGTCATCGCCATACTGGCGTTATCACCTGGCGTGATGGTATGAGGTGCCATTGGTTACACGTCTCGGTCACCTCTTGTTCGCATTGACGGCACTTTCAACAGTGGACGTTACATTTCAGATGTGTTACGACCCGTGGCTCTACCCTTCATTCTATCCGTGCGAAACCCTACATTTCATCAGGATAATGCACGACCGCATGTTGCAGGTCCTGTACGGGCATTTCTGGATACAGAAGATGTCCGACTGCTGCCCTGGCGAGCACATTCTCCAGATCTCTCACCAACTGAAATTGTCTGGTCAATGGTGGCCGAGCAACTGCTCGTCACAATACGCCAGTCATTACTCTTCATGAACTGTAGTATCGTGTTGAAGCTGCATGGGCAGTTGTACCTGTACACGCCATCCAAGATCTGTTTGACTCAAAGCCCAGGCGTATGAAGGCCGTTATTACGGCCAGAGGTGGTTGTTCTGGGTACTGATTTCTCAGGATCTACGCACCCAAATTGTGTGAAAATGTAATTACATGTCAGTTCCAGTATAATATATTTGTCCCATGAATACCCGTCTATCATCTGCATGTCTTCTTGGTGTTGCAATTTCAATGGCCAGTAGGGTATATCCAGGTGTAGCCAGGAAGTTGACTTCTCAGAAAATCCTTGCTTACAGTAATCTGAAACAACACTATCAGAATCAGAACTGAATACTGAATAGCTAGCAACCAAATGCTTAAACGACACTTAAAAAATAGAACAAATCGGATGAAAAAAGCGCGTTTCACAATCGAGGGAAGGCCCACAAAATAACTGCTGGGTGTCGTATTGCGCACTCGTTCGGAACAGAAACCTTGAGAAATGAGAGGAAGGCCAGATCAGTGTCATCTGTCGTTTACCGTGCAAAGCATGCCCATAGAGCCAGTTGGCCAGGTGACCTTCAATTTCCTTATACTGAGAAAGAGTTGCCTCAGCCACAGTCATGCCAGGGGTCGCCCGCTCGACGGACAGCAGAGCAGTATCGTCGACGCTGTCGCAGTGGCCTGACTGGTGACTCGGCTTTTCACTGCGACGAGGGCGCCGCGCAACCCCACAGCGCACAGGTGCGGTGAACGTTACACGCTGTGTGTGTGTGTGTGTGTGTGTGTGTGTTCCTACACCAACTGGTGATTTCAACCAAATATGGTACACGTATACCTTAGTGTGAGGGGGACAATCGCTTTGAGAGTAAGAACCACCTCCCTACCAGAGGCGTGGGGTTGGACAAGCAGCACAGTGTGCCTCGCGTCAAACCCCAGACTCTGTTCATCCAGTATTTGAGAATGAGAGCACTTAGCGACATGCAACAAACTTTAACACCATTTAAAGGCTATACGAAATTTTTTCTCGCTGATAACCCCCACAAAATAATGAAAGAAAAAAAGTTTATCGCACAGCACCTTTCCACTGTTCACACACTGAAGGTAGCCCATTAGACATGCCGTTAAAACTTATTGCTTCTTTACTACTAACTCTATTATCGGCACATTTCACAGACACATTTACCATTCAATAAAAGTGCAAAATTATATCATTGCACCTAGTTTACGAGATAAAGACGTCACAAACATTAATCACATGGTATACGCCGCGTGCTACGGGCGTGGATGCACATCTATAAATGCATACTTGGTCACTGTTTAGTTTCTCCGCCAGAGTACGTCCTCGAGATATTACGGAACTGGCGTCTGATTAAAGTAACACAGTTCGTGATAAGTTGTAAAATATCGCATTGAGGGGAGATTCGACAATACTGAAAAGGGAAGTGTATGCACCATGAGCGGTATGCGTACTAGTGGACCACAATATTATTGCGCCCGGGAGTCAGACCGCTATGGTCGGCCTGTAGTAAGTTATTATCGTAATACTTCACGATAACGCTCGAACCACTTCAGAGTGCATGCACAGCCGCACTGAAGCCATTCACAATGCAATTCCCGTCTCTTTGCTGACCACTGAGCTTGTTTACTGTAACGCCACCGCGTGTTTCCGACAACGGCCACGGGAAGCCTAAGTGCAGTACGTCGCAGTCGGGTAGTAGTGACTTCGGCTGTTTACTCACACAGCGCGTCGGAACAATCAGGCATCTGTAGATACCCGAGAAAAAAAAGTCAACAATTAGTGACACAGTTTGCTTGCGCTTAAACATTTTCTCGATACTTCTGTGACGACCTATAGCCCACAGGAGCTATGCTTGAACGATACGTATATGAAAATAATAAAATACTCAGTGTGAACCCGTGGAATTGAGGTGGCGGCAGCCGACGGTCACTCAGCCGCAAGGCGGAACACCGGAGACTCGCAGCCAGAGGCGACCTCTGCCGCACGGATCTGGTATCATCGTGGCCCCGTTCCGCCGTAACTGAATACAAAGACCGCCGCGCCGGCTAACGTTACCGGCTCCGAGGACACCTTCAAATCGGCATCCCAGATTCACGCCAGGTACGAGTTCTCCGCGTGCATTAAGCCGCGCCTAACTGATTTCATTGCGTGACGCAGTACTCCCTAATGACATAAGGCAACGAAAGACCCGTCTATCGACTGTGAAGTGTGGCGGGCTCTGACGAAAACGCAAAAACTACTACTAGTATACCGCGCACGTTCTGTCAAGTCGCTACACGTTAAACACTATTATTGGAATCATCTCGACACCACAGCGGAGAATGTAAAAAGAAAGAAAATGCCGGCTGCGGTTTTCTTCGAATTCACTGGGTGCAGGTGCCAGCTCTACGCAGCAGTCATCTACAAACAAACACCGTATCATTTTGACTCGACACGGAAAGACAAATTGACGTTTCTCTGAAAGCGCTTTGACGACAGTGGTAAATTAGCATGTGTTACTGAGAGCCTATTTGCTCGATCGTGCGCTAAACCAAACGTAAATTATGGAGCCGCTAGATAGGTGTGGAGAAGTATCAAAAAACCGCGTCCCGCCACGGCCTTCACCCTGCTAGGACGGCCGTGCCCCTCACTGCCCCTCACCGGTACCACGTGGGGATCCACGCTCTGCCGTTTTTGATCGCAACTGGCTCGACGGCACGGTCCCAGACTCTATACTTGCCCAGGCGGGCACTACACGGCGCTCACGATGGCAGCCCCGCACCTCCTTCAACTGCCTAATTCGACCATCACGGTTCAGCCTTCCTTTCTTTTATATTACACTAGCTGACAAACACGACACTGCATTCTTCCAATCTTCTATTAGAAATTGAAATAAAAATAAACTGTTTTTGTAGCGTAATATCGAAGACATTTCATTTCCATGTATTCGTTAAAAAACCTTTGAATTTATGAAAAGGTCGTATAAAGAAATAAGCATGATGGACAAACGTATAAGAAGGGCTGCTTCCCTTGTCTACAACGCGATTTTGTGAACGTCTCTACGGCAACGTCACTTCATTGCTTTACACATGCCTACTCTTTTCGTCTACATCGCTTTGCGCTTCGCAGTTGGAAGCTGTCAAAAACCCTGAGCAGTGTCAGGGATTTCTGTACGTTCACTCAACTGTAGGACTGTCTTATTGGTAAAGAATAAATGTATTAAAACTTCATGAACGATACGGCATTTTTTCACGCATGTCAGTGATTATGACGTGCTATCTCAACTGTGTGGGGCACCATGATATAATTTTTTAGATGCATTAGCGCTAAATATGGATACAGTTATCTGTAGCGCTGTAACTTTTTAAAAAGACTCGAGAAACAAATCAGAATTTTATTTTACGAGCCAGAGAAACTGGTACACCAGCCTAATAAAGTGTAGGGCCCCCACGAGCACGCATAAGTGCCGTAACACGACGCGCTGTGGAATCTACTAATCTCTTACGTAGTGCTGGAGGCAACTAACATTATGAATCGTGCGTGGCTCTCCATAAATCCGTAAGAGATCGAGGGGCTTAAGATCTCTTTTGAACAGCACGTTGCAAGGCATGTTCATGTCTGACCAGTTTGGTGGCAAGTAACTGTGTTTAAAATCAGAAGTGCGTTCCTGAAGCCACTGTATCTATAGCAATTCTGGATGTGTGGGGGTATCGTATTGTCCTGTACGAATTCCGTCAGAATGCACAATGGACACGAATGGGTGCAGGTGATCAGAAAGGATGCTTCTGTACGTGTCACCTGTCCGAGTCGTATGTAGACGTATCAGCGGGTCTCATATCACTCGAACTGCACACCCGCCCCACACCATTACAGAGCCTCCGCCAGCTTAACAGTCCCTTGCTGACATGCAGGGTCCATGGATTCAAGAGGTTGTCTCCAAACACGTACACGTCCATGAGCTCGATAAAATTTGAAACGACACTCGTTCGACCAGGCAACATGTTCCCAGTCATCAGCAGTCCAATGTGGGTGCTGACCGGCTCAGGCAAGGGGTAAAGCTTTGTACCGTGCAGTCATCAAGGGTACGCGAGTGGGCCTTCGGCTCCGAAAGCACATATCGATTATGTTTCGTTGAATGGTTCGCACGCTGACACTTGTTGACGGTCCAGCACTGAAATCTGCAGCAATCTGCGGAAGGCTTGCACTTCTGTCACGTTGAACGATTCTCTTCAGTCGCCGTTGGTTCCGTTCTTGCAGGATCTTTCTCGAGCAGCACCGATGTTGGAGATTTGATGTTTTACGGGATTCCTTATATTCACGGTACACTCGTGAAATGGTCGTACGGGAAAATTCCCATTTGATGGGTACCTCGGAGATGCTGTGTTCCATCGGTCGTGAGCCGACTATTACACCACGTTCACATTCTCTTAAATCTTCATACCATGCAATTGTAGCAGCAGTAACCGATCTAACAACTGCATTAGCCTTAGTATGCCTGTTTACGTGTCTCTGTATTTGAATACACATGCCTATACCAGTTTCTTTGGCGCTTCAGTGTATATAATTTTGGTAATAAAACATACGAATAAAAAAAAAAAAAAAAGAAATATCCAGTTAGTCTACAACTTCGAGTACTCACACTGCGCATTCCCACTCCAGCAGGCACGCTGGAGATGAAGTCTCCAGCGGTATGACAGGATGACCAACGTAACGCGGTTTCCTTCACGAGCAATTCATTTCGCTGCAGCGCCAAGTCTGAGTGTGTCACCGAATCCCCTCTGGCCGTTATTTCCTTACACATAGGAGGCCTACAGGGGGTGAATAAATATATGGACACATCGCGTTTCAACACAAATGCACATGCTAGCCAAGCCTGCAGGCTACGCTGTTAAATTTGACCACAAACGGCGCCTGTGCAACACGTTGCAAGCGGCTGTCGTGACCAGACCTGTGTTCTGCAGCAGCTCAATGAACCCGAGCGTGGGGAAATTACTGGTGATCGTGTGGTGGGTGCTCCCCCAACCGAGGTAGCCAAGTGTGTGGTGTTTCAAGAGACACAGCATACAGCGGTATCAGAAAAAACACATAATCCGCTGAGACACAATGGAGACGAAATTGTGTGTCCAATGATCGTCACTGGCGAGGATTGTGATTAAAAATAAGGTGACGACTACAGCGGAATTCACTCCTGCCCGAGCTGTGTCGTACGGAAACAAGACGGCGGCAGCACCACACGCAGGCACTTACAGGGCGAGCTGCAGCTCCAGCGGCGCAAGCGCCCGCAGCTGGAAAACGTGGTGCGGAGGCCACGGAATCTCCACTTTACGACAATGGAAGGAATTCATTTGGTCGAACGAGTGTTGTTCCACACTGTTTCCAACTTCTGGCCGAGATAACGTTCCAAGAGTGGAACGTGGCGGGACTTCGGTGATTCCACGGGCTCCATGTTTACTCTGAAAGATCGCATTACTACCAAGTATCGGGCTGATCAGGTTCATACCACGTTCCCAAATGTTTTCGAAGACGACAGGGCCCCTGTTAACACAGCTCACATCGCGCAGGACTAGTTTTGCGACCACCATGTATTATCTTATCTCCCCTGGCCAACACAAGTCACCAGCTGTCAAGTATTATTGACCCTTTATGGTCTAGTTTGGAGAGAAGGGTGCATGACCGCTGTCCACCTGAACTTGCCACTATTTTGCGGACAGAATGGTTTATATGAGATTCCCTCGAAAGCCATGCAGGGGCCGCATTCATCCATTCCAAGATAACGGGAAGCTGTTTCTAATGACTGCGGCTTTCCTGCGCCGTTTTAGGCACGGTAATGTCTTGTGCGTTTCTGTTTCCATATTTCTGTCTATCCCACGTACATATTACGAAGCAGGGCAATGACCGCAGTGTTCGGTTACGTGGATTCTGCTCCCAATCCGTCATACTGAGTTCACTTTATGAATGTTCTGCGCGGTGTATAGTGAGCTATGTACTGTTCGTTGCGCTGATACGGTCCCGTTTGTTATCACTTAGCAAATTTGTAACAGCAGAGCTTTACGATCGACGCTTTATGGCGTCAGAGGGCAGAAATGACGGTAACGTTACAATTTAAATGGAGCGAAAGTAACATCGAGAATTCTCTATTCTGTCACGAATTCCCTCATTATTTTTCACGAACAGAGAAACATTTTAAAATTCACGTTGTGTGTCATCCCTGTGATATCCAGTTTATTTATTACTACCTTGAATCTATGCGACGCGCCTCGACACACCAAAACATACAACACAGCACTAGCTATGGTTCTCGTTTGCCTTTAGAGAGTGACAAAACGCTAAAACCACGTTCGTCGTTATTCTTAGGTTCGCTCGAAGACAATGTTTGCTGAAACTAGTTAGTAAAAAATAAATAAATATAAAACTAAAAAATACTACAACGTACGAACTTGCTGACAGTACTTCAGTATGGACGTTTACTGCGCTGGGAACCAAACTCTGGGCGATTTACTCTCTCGCCCCACCATTAACAATCTGTCCGTAAGACATGACATACGAAATCACGGTGGAGGGGTCTAAAAAGCGGAAATGTATTGTTACACTCAGACATTAACCGCACCGCAGAAATGTGTAGACTTTTGGCTACTAAAGTGCACAAATGCCATTATTGTTGAGCTGACACTTTTTTACAAGCACCGCTATCTGCATGGTTCACATGTTTCTGTTCAACAATACTGTTAAATATTTCTTGCTCAATGACTTCACAAGCTATCTTTGTGACATGTGAGGATGTGAGCTGAACTGTAGATCTTAAATTCGTGGCATAAATGTAGTTCTTTCGAGGTATCCAATACACAGAAATGAATATTTTTTGACATCGCAGTCTTTCGTGGCGGCATTTTTGAATAAATTTCCTCACTCTAGTTGGCCAAATTACTAAAGTACCTAGCGGCCTACTGAAACAGTCTCCTGACTACGACGACGGAGGAAGTAGCCCAAAGCTCGACACTGACAAATCTGATGCAGCAAGAACTCCATGAAGAAGGGGTTCATGAATCTCCTCTCTCTTCCACCGTTGCTCTCTCTCAGCTACTCTCTTTCGGCACAAGAAAGTGCGTATGTGTTCGAATGCCAAAATGTTTGGTGAGAAAGGTAGAACGAGGATTGTAGCAGTTGGTTCCTCACTTTTCCGTCAGGGTCATTTAAGGAGGAGGCTATTCGCATTTTTGGTGCTCCAACAGCACCATTTTTCTGCTGGTTCTCTCCTTTTTTTCTATTACAACAAAGCGTGATGCTTATACACAACAAATTCTGCAGGTCACTGAAGTTTTGACAGTTTATTTGTACACTTGGACACTTTTGCATACTTTGACACACATAAACAACAAATAAGTACGCAAAATAAAAGGTTAACATACAATAATTTGCTTTACATATTTTCTGGATACTTTGCTCATCGATCGAAATTCATCGCAAAAGCCCAGATTGTGATTTGCATTCTACAAGAGTAAAAATGTTATTTGAAATAATTTACTGAACCTGCAAACTTTCCAGTTTTACATAATTTTGATAGTTATTTTAACTTCTTTTCAGACATGTACCACTTTGGGCATGTTAGTACAGACGTGAAGAGCCTATTATTCAGAGACGGAACGTCATTAAGTTATACTAGTGAAAAAGTGTTGACTAAAAACACTTTACGGACCTTAGAACCTTTGCAATGACCCTAGAACCACTGCCGTATGTTCATTACGTCAGTCAGAACTACATTTACGCCTCAGACTGGACATCATGTGCATTTTTACGGGCGTGAGTGCGGTAACTTTGAGTCTCTGGATATCGGTAAAGAATAATGATATCGAAAAAGTTTCACGCTTCACCGAGATCACCATCTTAACAATTTACGGAAAAAAATTAGAAGATTTGACATGAACAGAAATTATGCAAGTGTTCATCCCGTCAATTGCTAATTAAGGTACCCAAAAATCTTGGTTTTTCGTGTGTGTCTTGATAACGGATACACACTTGACAAATCGGGAAAATGGCATTTCCAGATTAACGTCTATACAATGTACAGTTAAAATTTAAGCCATTTCGTACCGTTATTTATACAAACGCGAGTCACGGTGCAAAAACCGCTAAAATGGGATTTTGCGGTTTTCTGTATAAATACGGTAACTTTGAACATCTGGATCTGAGTAATGGATAATGATGTTGAAAGAAGTTTCGAAGTTCCCCGAGATCATTATCTTAAAAACATAGGGCAAAATTCCGGATATCTGCAATGAATAGAAATTATGGAAGTGGTCATCCCCATAGTTGGTACTCTTGATACTGAAAAATCTTAGTTTTCGGGGTTTTCCCAGGAATTTCCATCAACAAACGGTACTTTTATAAGCCGCCAAAGGTCCACTACAGATCATACCTAATGCAAAAGAACCAGCCTATTAGCTCAATTTGCTTGAGGTGGGGAATTGCGTATGTTTGAACTTTGATCCTACACTTAGGATAGCTACAGTAAGCCTGTTCTAAATGGTCGCCAGGCCTTGGGCTATCCAAAAATTTTCGTGCGCGGAACCGAACCAAGTCGCACACGGACCGAAAATACGGCTAGGCGGGGAGTCGAACCTCTCTCTTCCCAGCTGTGACGTCCGTGCGTTGACCGCATATCCGCACTGAACAGGTCACAGAAGGATTACTCACCAGGAGGAACTACCTGTGTGGGGGCCGTTACGCAAACAGTCTCGCGTGTCGACAGGAACCCACAGGAAATATGAAGCTGCGTGTGAAAGCGAAACCTGTGCTTTCTGTTACAGGAAGCCAACTTAGTGACAGCAACTTCCCTCCTTTCCCTTCGTCTTTCCGTTATTGCTACAAACCTCGAAACAAGTACTTTGGCTTAGCTGAGCAGGCAGCAGTTAGTCATTATCCACTCGACCTAAGTTACGTACAATGAACAACTACAGTTGCCAGTAAAACAAAAAAGCTAGTTTCTAAGATATCAGATTTGTAGCTGTTAGCTAAAGGAAATAAAGACTATCAGTATGCCTATCCTGCTGATAAGAAACAGAACGTGCTGTTATTTAAAACTGAGCTGTGCGGTGTACGCTCTAACTGCCCCCGGCACTCGACGTCCCCAGTCATGTCTTATCTGCTGCTTCCACAACAACAACCTACACACAATGGTGTGGCGCCAGATTCTTTCCTCCAGTCTCGCCTGATCATGAACAAAGTCAGAATAAACGGGGATGGCCTTTATACAGCTGCAACCTTAGCGAACAACGGAAAACACCGAAGACCTAAATCCAAGTGGATTTTAATCCTTCATCCTGCGAAACCAAGTCCGCGGCTTTCAGCAGAAGCCAATGCGATCACTACCTGATCCACAAAAAGCTTTCACATGCTGCCTCACATAAAAATATTATGTGACGCAGCATGTGAAAGTTGCTGGATTTGGACGGGTTACTCCAGTAACTGAAATATCAGATCTGAAGATGGTTCTGGGTGAACCGAAACCGGTCATATGAATAAAAAAATTTTGCAGTCAAGACGGATTATAAGTAACATGTTGCAGAGGGAGTTACATTAGGCAATGATATAGTTCAAGTAGTAGATGAGTTTTGCTATATGGGAAGCATAATAACTGATGGTCGAAGTAGAGAGGATATAAAATCTAGACTGGAAATGGCAAGGAAAGCGTTTCTGAAGAAGAGAGATTTGTTAACATCGAGTATAGATCTAAGTGTCGGGAAGTTCTTTCTGAAAGTATTTGTATGGAGTGTAGCCATGTTTTGAAGTGAAACATGGATGATAAATAGTTTAGACAAGAAGAGAACAGAGCATTCGAAATGTGGTGGTACAGACAAATGCAGAAGATTAGATCATGTAACTAACGAGGAGGTACTGAATAGAATTGGGTGAGAAGAGGAATTTATGGCACAACTTGACTAGGAGAAGGGATCGGTTGGTAGGGCGCATTCTGGGGCATCAATAAATGGTTCAAATGGCTCTCAGCACTACGGGACTTAACTTCTGAGGTCATCAGTGCCCTAAAGCTTAGAACTACTTAAACCTAACTAACATAAGGACATCACATACATCCATGCCAGAGGCAGGATTCGAACCTGTGACCGTAGCGGTCGCGCGGTTCCAGACTGAAGCGCCTAGAACCGCTCGGCCACTCCGGCCGGCTCTGGGGCATCAAGGGATCTCCAATTTAGTATTGGAGGGAAGCGTGGAGGGTAGAAATCGTAGAGGAGGACCAAGAGATGAATACACTAAGCAGATTCACAAGGATGTTGGTTGCAGTAATTAGTCGGAGATGAAGAAGCTTGCCAGGATAGAGTAGCATGGATAGCTGCATCAAACCTGTTCTCTTACTTTTTCCTCGTTTCATTTGTGAGTCGAAGAGTGGTACAAGTTAACCTCCGTCATCCACAGTGTGGTGACAGGCGAAGTACGTATGTCGATGTACATTAAGATCCCTAGCCTCTCGGCCTGGAGTTGTGTGAGCATCATCGTCAACTCACGGTTGGTAGGACATGTTCTGAGGCATCAAGAGATCACAAATTTAGCATTGGAGGGCAGCGTGGAGGGTAAAAATCTTAGAGGGAGACCAAGAGATGAATACACTAAGCAGATTCAGAAGGATGTAGGTTGCAGTAGGTACTGGGAGATGAAGAAGCTTGCACAGGATAGAGTAGCATGGAGAGCTGCATCAAACCAGTCTCAGGACTGAAGACCACAACAACAACAACAATAACGTACTTTCGTAGGTAAATATTCTCTTAGTATTCATCCAGCGTGAAAATAGGTTTTTAGCCGTTTGATTTTAGGTCGTCGATGGCGGATCACCCTAGCTGTTTTACGTTTGTTACTGTTTGTAGTGTTTAGTTGTCTATGACAGAACCAAATAGTGATTTTTCTCTGATTTCATTGACGCGATATAAGTTACATTTATTGAAGTTCCTGGTGAACTGCCAGGCACCATACAAGCGTCTATCCTCTCCAGTCCTTGCGTTTTGCGATGCAGTTCTCAGTGTTGTGACTTTGCTACATGAAGTGTTGAAGGAAGGCGTTTCACAATCCTAACGACTCCCACAGTTACTGTTTCTTTTTTTTTTCTTGTTCGGAAACCTCTTTTCAGTACTCTTGTGACCGCAAGGTAAAAGTGAACCTGCACTTTGAGTGTAGCACGTTGTGCGTCCAATTGTGAAAGGGACGCTGAGGTTAGTGTGCACCGTGCGGTCTGCCTGTGTGTTTCTAATGCTCATTTCAAACTCAGGTCCTAAGCGGAGTCACATTACTGCGAGGAAGATTCCCAGCACGGGAAGTTGCCTGCCGACTGGGTGTACACCGTAGTGAGCTGGCCCGAATATTGAGCCGCCACTGTTAAGACACAAAACACTGAAGATCGGCATAGCAATGGTCGCCGACCGTGAACAAACACCACCCGCTGACCGCTACCTGCAAAATAACAGTCTTGCGTACGCCGAGAGAACGCAACACCACTGCGCTCAGATTCTTTCCTTTTCCTCGGGGAGTTTGCGTCGCCTATACGACGCAGACAGTAAGCTACCGTCTGTACGCCATCAATTTGACCTTCAGGCGCCTACTGAGGCCGACGGTACAGAACCCACGGTATTTACACCTTGAGCGATCAGCGCCCTCCTCGAGCCTCCGCCGTTACCTGTCGAGTGATTCCTGCACGAGTTCGTGCACGTCGCTGTTGTGTCCCGGGCCGCCCTTGGCACGCGGGCTGCGGGCCGCAGGCGCGGCGCTCACACGCCCACTTTCTAACCGCGACCTTTGCCGCACGCCCTACGCGTTTGATATTCCACTGCACCGCTTCGCCTCCAATTTCGAGACACTTTCTAGCCGCGAGCACTGGCGTACCTGCTCCGGCAATTCCGACTACGCACTAGCTTTCACTGATGGGAATAGGCACTCCACGTCAGAGTTATACACAATCGTTCACCTGCCAATACAACAGCAACTGGTAAAGAATATATTTTATGACCATTTGCTTGTCATATGACAGTACAACACTTTCATTACCTAAAATTTCTTGTGTGGCATATGCGGATATTTGGCTGAGTGAAAAAAGGATGACTGTAAAGCTAAAGCAATTTCTGAGCAATTGCTAAGTAACTTGGTAATATAATAAACTATTTAGTCTGTTGATACCTCTTTCTCCGTTCTGACAATAACGGTCTCTGAAACCCTGATTAAAATAAACGGTTGATCAATAACGTACAACAAGAAAAGCAATGGCCCGATAGTCACCCCTGTGAACTCCGCAATGTAAATACATCCCCCATCCACGCGGACAAGATATCGCTTCCCTATCTCAGTTATCCTACTGCACTTAGCGTGTCATATAAGCAGAAAGCTAGATATGTGATGAATCACATGTTCCCTAAAAACAGGGGAAACAGTAGAAGACAAATAGATGGCAGATAATCAAATTGGTAAGAAAACAAGACCTAGTAGAAATCCTCGCATATCAGGCGAGATTTTTTAATTTAATTGACAGAAGGAGACATATAAAAATGCAGCAAATGAAGCAAGTGAAAGTGAATACAAACGTCTGAAACTGAGATGGACAGAAAGTGTAAAATGGCTAAGCTGGAATGGCTAGAGAAAAAATGCAAGTGTAAGGAAGCATGTATGGAGGTATGTTCTGTCTGTACAACTAAATTAAAGGCAGTTTGTTTTTTGCCATACGCGTTTCCCTTCTTTTATTTAGGAAGCATCTTCAGTTTACTGTAATACACGTTTCTTTTTATACACGTAAAAATGTATTACGTAGTAGTTGCAATATGTTACTATGTTACGTTTTGTCGTGCTTTTCTCTCGTTTTACACATTAGAAACAAGTTTTGTAGCACGAATTTTGAGAGGTGATCCTTCGGTTAGCATGCTCCAGCTGGCCGATATCCGGCATTTTTTCACCAACTTTTATTACAACACATCACCTGCATTTCATTCTGTGATCATCATGTGTGTGTTTACAGTGCGTATATTTAAGATTACTGTTTGTTAGGTTTTAGTGGCTAACATGGACAGTGAGATGTTGATTTGATCATTAATTAGTTTCTTTTTCATTGCAAGGGCTCATTGTATGTGGAAGTTTTCTTGTTATGTCAGGAGTTTTTTGTTGTGATTGGTCACTCAGGTACAGTGTCTTGCTCCATGGTGGATGGTTCATGTCCATGTTTTATCAGGTGTTCAGCGAAGAAAGAATGGTTAACTTCATACTTACAGCTTCTTATATGTTATTTATAACTAGTTTCAAAATTCCTGCCTCTCATCCCCAGATATACCGATTCACATTCTTGGCATTCTAACTGGTATACACCTGCTCCTTCGTATCTACCTATGACCTATAAAAACAACGCTAACATCGCACAAAAGAGTACTTTACGAGATACTAACGCATGCCTCTCTTCTAATATATCAGAAACAAATACCGTCTGCGTGCTGACATCGAGCACATGTGGCGATCCTATTAAATATACAGGTATTGGTCCACTGGAGCAAGTGGCCAGTCATCGAATTCGCTTGCACAGACTGGTGTAAAGTTATGTCACCCATACTGTAGGAGTACCATACCCCACAGACTATCAATCGCAAGAGAGGGTCCCAGTGTTGTTCTTTCACACACTGTTTTTCTGCCCTGACACATCCAAGCATTGTATGACTATGGCTTTCTACAATGACATACTTTTTTTTCCACTTTGAAGTCTGTGTCAGGTGCTAGACTGACATTAACACGTGTCGGTCCACTGCCTCCTAGAGAAGACTGGACATCTCATAGTGTCAACTATGCTGCTCCAACAACACACAAAATGGTTGAAATAAAAGACACTGGCAGTGTTTCTTAGTTACAAAAAATGAAGACATTGCAACATACGAAAACTGAAAGAGTTTCTGACACTGTCGAGCGTTTCCAAACAACTGTCTGAAGGTAATCACCTCTACATTTAATCACATTTTCCACAATGATGGGGTAGATGTCCCTGTGTTCCATTTCGATTGATTCCTTATATCGCAATCACGTATACGATCACTATTTTCATGCTGGCCAGCCCCAGAAGGTACTGCTCCAATCGAGACTCTCACAATCTCAAACAAGTGGTATCAGTCAATCATTCTGTGGTAATCAACAGCATACCAGTGGATAGACGGGATAGAAAAGACAGTGTTGATATCAGGCAATGTACTATGACTGTAGTTGAGAGTTTTCCGCAATTTCAAAACCAGCTGATGACATGACAGCATGCTTCTCAATTTCCGTATCTTCGCTAAACCACCCCTCTACTGCTTTGCATGTATCATTTACTAGATTGCAAATGTAAACAGATGACCGTGCGGTATACTTACATTCATTGTTACTTCTCGAACATATACACTGATGTATACAAGACAGTGTCCTATACCGACGCATTTAGGTTATTTACATATTTCCAAAACTTCGATCATAGAGCGTAATTTACAATTACCACTACTCATCTTTCCCTATCTGGATGGGAATCACAGACCATTATTGCATTCTTAGGATAATTTTGGAGATTGAAAGATTTTCCCGCATTGTTTTTGACCAACCCTCCCTACGACACTGTCACCAATTTAATTTGCAACTGATTAGAAGCAGGAGGGTACTATACCTGTTACATTCCACATCTCACGAAAGAACAGAGCGACCCGAGTCCCCAACTGCTGTTCAGCGGGAAATGTTCCGCACCAGTCTTACTCATACCATCCAGCAAAACACCTCTCCAGGTGCTTGCATGTTGCGGAGGGTAGAACCCTTTGACAGTGTACAATAGATATGAGAGTGTTGTGATGATCCAACAGACGGTTAAGAAGAAAGATGTGGCTTATGCATGATGGAGGTCCAGACAGATGGAGTTTCAAGAATTTTACATCAATCAGTTGTGCTATCAATTGTAATGTATTGTTCTAGTATGTGGGGTCACTACCAAGAAGGTAGTAGCAAGACAGAAAAGATCGTAGAACATAAACACATGCACTCCCAAGGCTACACGGTTCTTCACTAAAACACGCTAAATAATGTTGAAGTCAGGTCATTTCCGAAATATTAGTCATGCAGAGTGGAACACTTAATATTCTATTGCAGGACATACATGTCTAACATCTAACACAATCCACCCTGCAAGTTTTCTATCCCACTACTCACTATGGCGACAAGCCTTAAGATGATCAATCTACTTCCTTCTACAGTAAAGAGAAACAGAGTCTTTCTGATACTAGCACAATATAGCTTTCCAAAGGTGTATAGTGCCCACTGTTAACATCCAATCAAGGTTCAGAAATTATACTATGCTCGCATCAGTCCTATAAAATGATCATCAGCAACGGAGAATGCCTCTTACAAGGAAACAGACAAATGCATAGCAGCGGTGTTTGACAATTGAAATTACATACCATGCTGTCCTAACTTCAAGAGCTGAAGACAGTCTCTGCCACACACGTCATCTGTCAAGCAAATTATATACAGGGATTGCGGTAACTTACAGGTACCTGCCACTAACTTAGAACCACCGCAGTTATGAAACTAAAGACTCAATTTATGTCCAAGATGCAGCAGGGGAATGGAGTACATCTTCGTTCATCAAGAGGGGGTCCGCAGCTCGTGGTCGTGCGGTAGCGTTCTCGCTTCCCACGCCCGGGTTCCCGGGTTCTATTCCCGGCGGGGTCAGGGATTTTCTCTGCCTCGTGATGACTGGGTGTTGTGTGCTGTCCTTAGGTTAGTTAGGTTTAAGTAGTTCTAAGTTCTAGGGGACTGATGACCATAGATGTTAAGTCCCATAGTGCTCAGAGCCAACCAGCCATCAAGAGGGGGGTGTTGGATAGGTTTTCCATTGATGGACATGTTTCATCGCACATTCATTGGAAGTTGTCTGCTGACTGTGGTATGGAGACATTTCCTGTCAACAATCGCAGGTTGATGATTCTCTAAGTCACACACAGAACACGCAATTGTATATGAATGCACGTTATACCACACAACTCATATATCCTCAGAGAACAACAGAAAAAATGGTTAAATGCGCGAGAAATTACTTGCAGCACCTGACACATACCTTGAAATCGGATGGAAAAACAAAATGTATATAGGTGTACAAAGTTGCAGACATACACTGTTGGATGTGTTACAGCATAAAAAAACAGTGTATCAAACTGTATATTAAAGACCAACACAGAGTCCCTAACATCCGACTGATAGTCTGAGGGATATGGTCCTCCTATAATAGGGGTAACGAAATTTTAATTGGTCTGTGCAAGTGACTTCGATCACTGGCTACCTGCTGCAATCGAGTGATACACGTATAAGTAATATGCTCGGTACCTATACGCTACTTGTTTTTCAGTATATCAGAAAAGAGAAACGTGATAACGTCTGCTTGAGTTCTCTATCGGGTGATGTTAGGACAGTTTTTATAGTTCATAGTTTTTCTCCGTTGGATGGTTCTAAATAATGACGATACAGAGAATGTTTTGGTGATGGACATGAACACACCCTGAGGGATGCAGATCATCTTCGAACAGCAATACCTGTATATCGTTTAGGGACACACTGCAGTGCAGTAGCAAAATCCTCGTCCTCCATACAGTTCCCTATGACTTGGAGTCTTCCCAATTTTCCCAATAAGAAACCTCACCATAACAGCTCATACTCCCTTCTATACTACCTCAAGTTGCAAGAGAAAGCTTCATTTGGTGCTTGGCTTACACACTGTACATAGCTGGCACAGCTGTGACGAAATTTCCCATTTTCACAGAGTGGTCAAAATACGGTTTCTCACATTAGCTCAGCTCACCCTGCTTCTCTCTGGGGTGCCGAAGGTGATGGTTATAGTGCTGTCTAACTTCTGATAAGTTTCGACTTAAACTGGAACGCTCACATGGACAAAGCTGCAAGGAGGGTGGGGCAAAGACTGAGGAACAGTTACAAAGATGCTGAGACACAGTCTAAAATAACGCTGGAGTTTCACAGCAAGGGGCTCTTAGCAGATAACTCATTTCGATATCGGAGAGCGCGACGAATACGATTCACCAGTGACTGTAATCATTAAAAGACATCTCCATAGGATCCAACGCAAGTGTGTGGTTGAATGGAGAGAATTTGATTCAAAACCGCAAAAAGCGTTTCTTCCAGAAAGAGTAACACTATAGATCTGAAAAGCCAGTGTATTGGTCAAAGGATTTTGTACATTTGATAGTCAATATGGTCTTCCTCCAGTATAGGAAACAAAATTTTACACAGGTCCATGGAGACGACTTCGATCACTGTTCGCCTACTACAGTGAACCAATACATGTATATTTAATGGGATCACCACATATGGTTGATGCCAACACGCAGATGGTATTTGGTTCCTGATATATCAGAAGAGAGAGATGCGCCAAATCTGATTGTTCTCTATCAGGTGACGTCATAGTTTTCTTCAGGTGTGTATTACAAAAATAACACGGAGATCATTATTGTGCTGTCAACAAAGTTTCTGACACCATTGCATTGTCGTATTTCTAGCATGGAAATAATAAGAATACAACAAAGGAGATTAGGTAACGTAGGGGGCAGATATTTTTAGTCAGTCATTCAATATTGATCAATTGTAGGGTGTTACGCTACTGAATGTCTTTGCGCATTCCACGCATACTCTGCATGGTTATGAATTTCCTCCTGTATGTTGGTGTGCTTTTTACTCACTCTGATAGCTCTCTACCTCTCAGCCTTCTAACTAATGGAACAGTGGTGTCGGAATGTGATGGGATTCTGAGAGAATTAGTAGGGTCTGTAATCTGGCTCATGGGACATCTCTTAGTCATCGAAAATAGGTGGATCAAATGCTATACAGGGTGAAGCGAAATCCGCGCACTCGGGCTCTGCAGCACGACTCCTCACATGCCAATGATAAAAAAATGTCTCACACAAAATTTCGTCTGTTGGGTACATCTGGCAGAAAAAGGAGGTTAATGAGTGGCAATCTGGAAACACTGTAACCACACGTATGATAACTACCTCTGGTAGTGCACAGTTGGTGCAGTGGATAGGGTACAGGTTTAACACGCAGGAGGTTGATGGTTCAATCCTGGGTTAAGGCATAAATTTTATTTGGTAAATATAGTTCATGTGGTACCGTATCTGGCAGCTTAATCGTCAACAGCAATTGCAGCAGGTTCTCTAGGAAACATATGCACTTACATACTACAGTCGTAGAAATGAAAGATTGCTCAACTTAGAAAGAATCCCCTTCCACATCATGGGAGTGAAATTATTCTCACCACTTCACCTACTAGATGCAAAACCTGTTTTCTTTGTACCCTCTTCCAATGATTCTACAGATTAGTTCCAACTATTATTCTTGCCTTGTTCAGGTCCATTACATTTCGTTAGGGCCTTATGTTACAAGTAGGACTAGCAACGTGCTTTGCAAATAATGTACAAACTCGATTACTATTTGTATGTGTTATCAGCTTGGTTTGCGCGAACTCGTGTAAGGTATGGGAGCAGCACCTGACTTGGTTCGCACGATGGGACTGCTACCAGGTAAGAGAAATGATGATGATGAGCCATGGACCTTGCCGTTGGTGGGGAGGCTTCCGTGCCTCAGCGATACAGGTGGCCGTACCGTAGGTGCAACCACAACGGAGACCAGACAAACGTTTGGTTCCTGAAGTGGGGTAGCAGCAGCCTTTTCAGTAGTTGCACGGGCAATAATCTGGTTGATTGACTGATCTGACCTTGTAACACTAACCAAAACGGGCTTGCTGTGCTGGTACTGCGAACGGCTGAAAGCAAGGGGTAAACTACAGCCGTAATTTTTCCCGAGGGCATGCAGTTTACTGTATGGTTAAATGATGATGGCGTAACCTTGGGTAAAATATTCCGGAGGTAAAATAGTCTCCCATTCGGATCTCCGGGCGGGGACTACTCAAGAGGACGTCGTTATCAGGAGAAAGGAAACTGACGTTCTACGGATCGGAGCGTGGAATGTCAGATCCCTTAATCGGGCAGGTAGGTTAGAAAATTTAAAAAGGGAAATGGATAGGTTAAAGTTAGATACAGTGGGAATTAGTAAAGTTCCGTGGCAGGAGGAACAAGACTTTTGGTCAGGTGAATACAGGGTTATAAACACAAAATCAAATAGGGGTAATGCAGGAGTAGGTTTAATAATGAATAGGAAAATAGGAATGCGGGTAAGCTACTACAAACAGCATAGTGAACGCATTATTGTGGCAAAGATAGACACGAAGACCACGCCTACTACAGTAGTACAACTTTATATGCCAACTAGCTCTGCAGATGACGAACAAACTGATGAAATGTATGATGAGATAAAAGAAATTATTCAGGTAATGAAGGGAGACGAAAATTTAATAGTCATGGGTGACTGGAATTCGAGAGTAGGAAAAGGGAGAGAAGGAAACATAGTAGGTGAATATGGATTGGGGGGAAGAAATGAAAGAGGAAGCCGCCTGGTAGAATTTTGCACAGGGCACAACTAAATCATAGCTAACACTTGGTTCAAGAATCATAAAAGAAGGTTGTATACATGGAAGAATCCTGGAGATACTAGAAGGTATCAGACAGATTACATAATGGTAAGACACAGATTTAGCAATCAGGCTTTAAATTGTAAGACATTTCCAGGGGCAGATGTGGATTCTGACCACAATCTATTGGTTAAGATCTGCAGATTGAAACTGAAGAAACTGCAAAAAGGTGGGAATTTAAGGATATGGGACCTGGACAAACTGAACGAACGAGAGGTTGTAGAGAGTTTCAGGGAGAGCATAAGGGAACAATTGACAGGACTGGGGGAAAGAAATACAGTAGAAGAAGAATGGGTAGCTCTGAGGGATGAAGTAGTGAAGGCAGCAGAGGATCAAGTAGGTAAAAAGACGAGGACTAATAGAAATCCTTGGGTAACAGAAGAAATATTGAATTTAATTGATGAAAGGAGAAAATATAAAATGCAGTAAATGAAGCAGGCAAAAAGGAATACAAACGTCTCAAAAATGAGATCGACAGGAAGTGCAAAATGGCTAAGCAGGGATGGCTAGAGGACAAGTGTAAGGATGTAGAGGCTTGTCTCACTAGGGGTAAGATAGGTACTGCCTACAGGAAAATTAAAGAGACCTTTGGAGATAAGAGAGCCACTTGTATGAATATCAAGAGCTCAGATGGCAACCCAGTTCTAAGCAAAGAAGGGAAGGCAGAAAGGTGGAAGGAGTATATAGAGGGTTTATACAAGGGCGATGTACTTGAGGACAATATTATGGAAATGGAAGAGGATGTAGATGAAGACGAAATGGGAGATATGATACTGCGTGAAGAGTTTGACAGAGCACTGAAAGACCTGAGTCGAAACAAGGCCCTGGGAGTATACAACATTCCATTAGAACTACTGACGGCCTTGAGAGAGCCAGTCCTGACAAAACTCTACCATCTGGTCAGCAAGATGTATGAGACAGGCGAAATACCCTCACACTTCAAGAAGAATATAATAATTCCAATCCCAAAGAAAGCAGGTGTTGACAGATGTGAAAATTACCGAACTATCAGTTTAATAAGTCACAGCTGCAAAATACTAACGCGAATTCTTTACAGACGAATGGAAAAACTGGTAGAAGCGGACCTCGGGGAAGATCAGTTTGGATTCCGTAGAAATGTTGGAACACGTGAGGCAATACTAACCTTACGACTTATCTTAGAAGAAAGATTAAGAAAAGGCAAACCTACGTTTCTAGCATTTGTAGACTTAGAGAAAGCTTTTGACAATGTTGACTGGAATACTCTTTCAAATTCTAAAGGTGGCAGGGGTAAAATACAGGGAGCGAAAGGCTATTTACAATTTTTACAGAAACCAGATGGCAGTTATAAGAGTCGAGGGGCATGAAATGGAAGCAGTGGTTGGGAAAGGAGTGAGACAGGGTTGTAGCCTCTCCCCGATGTTATTCAATCTGTATATTGAGGAAGCAGTAAAGGAAACAAAAGAAAAATTCGGAGTAGGCATTAAAATTCATGGAGAAGAAGTAAAAACTTTGAGGTTCGCCGATGACATTGTAATTCTGTCAGAGACAGCAAAGGACTTGGAAGAGCAGTTGAACGGAATGGACAGTGTCTTGAAAGGAGGATATAAGATGAACATCAACAAAAGCAAAACGAGGATAATGGAATGTAGTCAAATTAAATCGGGTGATGCTGAGGGAATCAGATTAGGAAATGAGACACTTAAAGCAGTAAAGGAGTTTTGCTATTTGGGGAGCAAAATAACTGATGATGGTCGAAGTAGAGAGGATATAAAATGTAGACTGGCAATGGCAAGGAAATCGTTTCTGAAGAAGAGAAATTTGTTAACATCGAGTATAGATTTAAGTGTCAGGAAGTCGTTTCTGAAGGTATTTGTATGGAGTGTAGCCATGCATGGAAGTGAAACATGGACGATAACTAGTGTGGACAAGAAGAGAATAGAAGCTTTCGAAATGTGGTGCTACAGAAGAATGCTGAAGATTAGATCACATAACTAATGAGGAGGTACTGAATAGAATTGGAGAGAAGAGGAGTTTGTGGTGCAACTTGCCTAGGAGAAGGGATCGGTTGGTAGGACATGTTCTGAGGCATCAAGGGATGACCAATTTAGTATTGGAGGGCAGCGTGGAGGTTAAAAATCATAGAGGGAGACCAAGAGATGAATACACTAACGAGATTCAGAAGGATGTCGGCTGCAGTAAGTAATGGGAGATGATGAAGCTTGCACAGGATAGAGTAGCATGGAGAGCTACATCAAACCAGTCTCAGGACTGAAGACCACAACAACAACAATCACGTTGGTCCCACTAATTATGCCTTTCAACACTGAGTCTGGTAACCGCATACTGGTCAGTACGTATCTCAATGCATTACTACTATTATTATGAACATTTCACAATTAGCAGTGTCGGGATGAATCACGCAGAACAATATCTGCCAGAGGGTTAATGCACGTTCGGTGGAACAGCACACAGGACTGACGGCGTGTTTATACTGTGTGCGCTGTCCACCAGACGGATGCTAGTTAAGAGAGGAGTAACAGCCTGTGACAGACTTCAATGTGCATGCGTACACGTATCGAAATTTCTGATTGTAAATCTCTAAACCAGTGTGGCAGACGCATGTCATATAGAAACGATGAATATGTGGATATGCTTCTGGTCCTTGGTGCATCTGTTAACAGGATTGGTATTGCCGCTATGTTAGATATCCTCATCGACGCCATCGAGATAAAAATGTGTTTCGTCATCTGGAGCTGCGCCTTCACAAATCAGGTTCTCTCCTTCCACCATTGCGTGACAAGAGGTTGTCCACGAACTCGCCGTACTCCAGCTACTGAGGAAGCTATTCTGGAGGTCATACACCAAGAAGTTCAGCAAAGTACACCTAGTGTAGCAAGGCAGCTGCATGTCTCGCAACGCACGGTCGTTAACATGCTACATGAGCATGGGCTACAACCCTATCATTATGCTTTCATGCAACACCTGCATCCAGCAGATCGCCACCAGCGGATGCAATTCTGCGAATAGTTCCAACAACAGGAAGCCAACGATGACTTCGTGAACACCGTAATATGGTCGGACGAAGCAGCATTCACTCGTGAGGGTGTCTTCAATATGCACAATGTCCGCCTGGGTGCGAGGTTAACCCGCACGTCACCCACGACTGTGGATATTAAGTTCACTTTGGTATCAACGTCTGGGCCGGAATATTGGGTGACAGGTGGTTGGGGCCTTCATGTTGCCCGTCGGTTGGCCGCATGAATGTATCATTTATTCCTCTCAAACTATGTGTCTGATGCGCTGGAAGTTGTTCCACCACATGTTCCGCAGAGGATATGGTTCCAACAAATAGTGCATCTCCACACTCTGGAATTAATGTTCGACCGTATTTGGACAAAACATTTCCAGAGAAATGGCTCGGACGTGGAGATCCAGTTGTATGACCACAGTGTTCCCGTGACCTAAATGCCCTGGACTTCTTCCTGTATGGACACCTGAAGGAGCACGTATAATATACTCTGTTGACGAATGTGGAAGGATTGGTAGCGCGTGTTCATGCTGCTCTTGATACTGTGGACGCAGCTTTGCTGCGAAGGGTCCAGAGCTGTATGATCCGGCGGGTTGTGCAATGTTTGGACATGCAGGGAAGTTGCTTTGAGCATCTGTTGTTCTGAGGACAACGAATTCTGTTCTGAAGGTCATGCGGTCATTAATATGGACATTATTCTTGCCACCGGTTGCTAATGTGCGACATCTGAGCGCTCATATTACACGTAGTATAGATGACAAGTAGATGTTGTGTTATTGTAATGTGCTATCATCTTTACCATCTCGAAATTGATATTGGTCTTGTAGTTATTCTGTCCTACGACAGGTGATTTGTTTCAACAATGTTATAAATTTAGGATACATGGGACCCAAGAAACGATGTACATTACAGTATGAAATGTCAGAATGAAATAAGCAAATTAAAAAAAACTCGTCCAAACCCAGGATCGGACCCTCGACCTCCTCCATGCTAACCCAAAACTCTAACCACTGCATCAACTGTGGTGCTGACAGAGGTAATAACCGTACAAGTGGTTACAGATTGGCACCCTTTAATGGTCTTTTTCTGTCGGATGTACTCGCTAGACGAAATTTTGTGACACATTTATTTATCGCTAGCATGTGAGGAGTCGCGTTGCGAAGCCCAAGTGCGCGAATTTCGCTTCACCCTGTACATCGTAGACTGGAAGAGTATTGACAATACGGCAGGTAAGCAATACGGTGACCACTGGAGGAGTTGGCGGGCGCGCTCTGTACCGTTTCTTGTAAGTAAAGCATGCTTCCATGAATTTTGCGTGCCTATAAACTGGTGGTCTGACATCTTAATACGTAGACTAAATTTACATCTATATGCTTTGTTCGCAAACCACCGTATGGTGTGTGGTGAAGTGTATCCTGTACCACAACCAGTCATTCCCTCGCCTGTTCCACCCACAAATAATGCGAGGGAAAACGACTACCTATATGTATCCCTGTGAGTGCTAATTTCCCGTATTTTATCTTCGCGGTCCCTACGCAACATGTATGCTGGCAACAGTAGAATCCTTCTACGGTCAGCTTCGAAAATAACATAGACTTCACTCCAGGGATTCCCATTCGGGTTCTCGAATCATACGCCCACTAATTTGGCAGCAGGCAATAGGAACGCTTCGACAGGGCTAGGTTGGTTGGTTGGTTGGTTTAAAGATTAAAGGGACCAAACTACAAAGGTCATCGGTCCCTTGTTTCATAAAAACACAGAGCACAGTGAAACTATCCACCAGTCAGGCGAAGCACTAAAAGAAAAATTCCGGGGGAAGAAAAGCCCCATAGTCCATTGTAAGACAACAGGGAAAACAGAGCACAGCAACAAAAACAACATAGAGAACAAAGGCAGAAGGAATTAAAACTGCACAGCAGAGGACTGTGGCTGGCTGATCACGAAAGGAATAGGATGAGCCAGCCCCTCTGCAACACGTTAAAACCTCCAGCCTAAAAGTTTAGGGTGGAGTCGAATCACAACACAAAACTAATGAGAAGAGACAGCTCAAAAGAGGGTGATGTTAAAAAATTTAAATGGACCTATAAAAGCCGCTTGCGCGAATAAAACTTAAAACCCGATCTGCCATAGAGACATTGTCACCTAAAAGAGATGATAAAGCACCCTGGAGATTAAAAGTTCGCCTGAGGGCGGTTAAAAGAGGACATTCCAACAATATATGGGCCACCGTCATATTCGCACCACAGCGACAATGAGGGGGGTCCTCTCGACGCAGCAGATGACCATGCGTCAGCCAAGAGTGACCAATGCGGAGCTTATAGAGAATAACAGAATCCCTGCGAGAGGGCCGCATGGAGGAACCCCACACAGTCGTGGTCTCCTTTACACGCCACAGCTTGTTGGGTACAGACAGAGTGCGCCATTCGTCTGCCCACATCCCAAAGACCCGACGGCGTAACACCGATCGGAGATCAGTTGCCGGGAGGCCGATCTCCAACGGCAGTTTGCGGGTGGCTTCTTTAGCTAACTTGTCGGTGTGTTCGTTTCCCGTTATCCCAACGTGTCCCGGGGTCCATATGAACACCACTGAACGTCCACGCTTTTCAAGAGCATGAACGGACTCCTGGATGGCAACAACAATGGGATGGCGTGGGTAGCACTGGTCAAGAGCCTGTAGACTACTGAGAGAGTCACTGCAAATGGCAAAAGACTCTCCAGTGTTGGTACGAATACGCTCAAGGGCGCGAAAAATGGCTGTTAGCTCTGCAGTGTAAACACTGCAGCCGTCCGGCAAGGAGCGCTGGTCTACATAGTCTGCATGAGCATAAGCGGACCCCACACAGCCATCAACCATCGAGCCATCTGTATAGATAACCTCCGAGTCACGGGATGCGTCGAGGAGAGCAAGAAATTGGCGGCGCAAGACTGCAGGAGGAACTGAATCCTTTTGCCATTGTGAGAGGTCCAGCCGAAGCTGCGGCCGACGAATGCACCAAGGTGGTGTATGTGGGTGGACCTGAAAAGCAGATGGAAGAGGCAAAGACTCGAGTTCACTAAGGAGTGACCGAACACGGATCCCAATTGCGTGGCCTGATCGCGGCCGCCGGTTTGGGATATGGACTGCCGCATCGGCGAAAAGGAGACGGTAGTTAGGGTGACGGGGAGAACAACGGACGTGGGCAGCATAGTTGGCTAAGAGTTGTTGACGCCGAATGTGGAGCGGAGGAACCCCAGCCTCAGCAAGTAGGCTATTAACAGGACTGGTGCGGAATGCTCCTGTCGCCTGTCGAACCCCACAGTGGTGAACGGGGTCCAGCAGTTGCAACACTGAGGGCGACGCTGAGCCATATGCCACACTCCCACAATCCAGTCGGGACAGCACGAGGGCTTTGTAGAGCTGCAGGAGCGTGTTACGATCTGCACCCCAAGTTGTGTTGCTGAGGCAGCGGAGGGCATTCAGATGCTGCCAGCACTGATGCTTGAGCTGACGAATATGTGGAAGCCAAGTAAGCCGGGCATCCAACAACAATCCCAGAAAACGGTAAGTGTCAACAACCCTGAGCATAGCATCCTGAAGATAGAGCTCAGGGTGGGGATGGACAGTTCGACGCCGACAAAAGTGCATAACACAAGTCTTCGCAGGAGAAAACTGAAACCCATGGGCTAAAGCCCACGCCTGCGCCTTGCGTATGGCTCCCTGCAACCGACGTTCTGCAACACCAATGGTGGAGGAGCTGAAAAAGATGCAGAAATCGTCAGCATATAACGTGGGTGAGACAGACGACCCTACTGCTGCTGCAAGGCCATTAATGGCCACAAGGAAAAGGGGCACGCTCAATACAGAGCCCTGTGGAACGCCGTTCTCCTGGATATGAAGTGAACTATGGGATGTTCCAATTAAAACGCGGAATGTCCGAAGAGATAAAAAATTCTGAATAAAAATGGGGAGAGAGCCCCGGAGACCCCACCCGTGCAACGTGGCGAGAATATGGTGCCGCCACGTCGTGTCATATGCTCTGGAGAGGTCGAAAAAGACGGAGACGAGGTGTTGGCGCCTGGAAAAAGCAGTGCGGATTGCAGACTCAAGGAAGACCAAAATATCGGCGGTGGAACGGCCCTGACGGAAGCCGCTCTGGCACTGAGCCAGAAGACCCCGAGACTCGAGCAGCCAACACAGCCGTCGACTCACCATGCGTTCCAGTAGCTTGCACAGAGTATTTGTCAAGCTGATGGGCCGATAGCTGTCCACAGTAAGCGGGTCCTTACCAGGCTTCAGCACCGGAATGATGGTACTTTCTCGCCACTGCGACGGAAAGACACCATCACCCCATATGCGGTTGAAGATGGCAAGAACACATCGCTGACAGTCCGGGGACAGGTGTTTGAGCATCTGATTGTGGACGCCATCTGGCCCAGAGGCTGTATCGGGGCACTGTGCCAGGGCGCTCTGGAGTTCCCACAAACTAAGTGGGGCGTTATACACCTGAGGGTGGCGAGAAGCAAAAGAAAGCCGTTTGCCTTCCTCCCGGCGTTTGAGCGCGCGAAACGCAGGCGGGTAATTCCTCGACGCAGAGGCCCGAACATAGTGCTGTGCGAAATGCTCGGCGATTGCATCGGCATCGGTGGATACCGCCACGTTGATGGTAAGCCCTGGGACACCTGTAGAGTACTGCAAGCCAAAGATGCGCCGAATCTTCATCCACACCTGGGAGGGTGAAGTACGGGAACCAATGTTGGAAACGTACCTCTCCCAGCACTCCTGCTTCCGCCGTTTGATAAGTCTCCGTACCTGAGCACGGAGACGTTTGAATAAAATGAGGTTCTCCAGAGACGGGTGCCGCTTATGTCGCTGAAGAGCCCGCCGACGTTCTTTAATGGCGTCAGCGACCTCTGGAGACCACCAAGGCACTGACTTTCGCCGGGGGCACCATAACGAACGAGGAATGGTACGTTCCACAGCGGAAACAATCGCTGCAGTCAGTGTCTCAACCGCCACATCGATGGTACCATGGGGGAGAGATACAACAGTGGCAGCAGAGGAGAACGTGTCCCAGTTTGCCTTGCTAGATGCCCATCTAGGCAAACGTTCATGGGAGCGACGCTGGGGTAGTGAAAGGAAGATGGGAAAATGGTCACTACCACACAAGTCCTCATGGAGTCTCCAGTGGACCGATGGTACACGCCCTGGGCTGCACAACGACAGATTTATGGCCGAGAACGTGCCATGAGCCACACTGAAATGTGTGGCGGCGCCAGTGTTTAAGAGGCAGAGGTCGAGTTGGGAGATGAGATTCTCGACCTCTCTGCCTCGGCCAGTAACCTTCGTTCCACCCCACAGGGGATTGTGGGCGTTAAAATCCCCCAGGAGAAGAAAAGGCGTGGGGAGTTGGGTGACAAGTGCAGCCAATTCGGTCAGGGAGACTGTACCACCTGGTGGGAGATAGACACTGCAGACGGTTATGTCCTGGGTAGTCCTTACGCGTACAGCCACAGCTTCCAATGATGTTTGAAGGGGCACAGGAGCACTAAATACAGAGGTAAGGACATACACGTAGGCTCCACCTGACACATAATTGTAGGTGCTACGGTTGCAATAATAACCCCTGTATCTACGAAGGACAGGGGTCCGCATTGCCGGGAACCAGGTTTCCTGGAGGGCAATGCAGAAAGCAGGTGTCAGGCTTAGAAGCTGTCGTAGCTCAGGGAGGTGGCTAAAATAACCGCCACAATTCCACTGGAGGATCGTACAAAGCGTGTCCTGTAAGGGCATGAAGGTACTGAAAAAGCAAATTACTTCGCAGGGTCACATGCTGCCACCGACTGAGTGACGGACGTCGCTACAGCCATCGTTACTGAGGAGACTGTGAGATCCAGATCGTCAGGGGACGCAAAGAGCTCGACCTCATCCTCAGAGGCTGAGCTGACAGGAAGCGTTCGTGCGGGAACCACTGTGTCCTTATCCTTCTTGGAGAGCTTCCTCTTCTCTCTCTTGTCTTTGGGAGGAGGGTTGGCATGCTGGGAGGGCTTTCCTGACGCATTATCGGGAACAGATGAAGAGCGGGAAGCCCTTCGACCAGCAGCTGGTGGCTTCTTCAGCCACTGGCTAGTGTCTTGGGAGACACTGGGGAAGTCCTTGGAAGGGACTCCCCCAAGGGATCCCTTCCGAACAAGTGAGGCCGGAGGAGGCTGTTGCGTCTCCGGCCGAGCAGCCGGAGAGAGCTGTCGCTTCCCCGGCTGAGGAGCCAGAGAGGGCTGCCGCCTCTCTGGCTGAGAGGTGGGGACTGACGTCCCCGGTTGCTTGGGGCGCACTGCTCCCAAACTGGGTGTTTTGGGAGCAGTGGAAGAGAAAGTGGCCTGTCCCAGCGGTGGGGCAGACTTACTTGATTTCTCTGTGGGCCAACGGAGAAGGGAGTCTGTGCAGGAGCTGGTGGCGGCAGTGTGACGGTAGCATAACTCCTCAACATAGGTGTGGGGTTGAGTCGTTCTAGCTTCTTCTTTGCCTCTTGGTAACTTAAACGGTCCAAGGTCTTAATTTCTTGTATCTTCCGCTCTCGTTGATAGACTGCACAGTCTGGTGAGCAGGGAGAATGATGCTCCCCACGGTTAACACAGGTGGGAGGCGGAGCACATGGAGCATTAGGATGCGGAGGTCGTCCACAATCACGACACGTGGGGCTGGCAGTGCACCTGGAGGACATGTGTCCGAATTTCCAGCACTGGAAGCATCGCATAGGGGGCGGGACATAGGGCTTGACATCGCACCGGTAGATCATGACCTTGACTTTCTCAGGCAAGCAGTCGCCCTCGAAGGCCAGGATGAAAGCACCGGTAGCGACCCTATTATCCTTCGGCCCCCTAAAGACACGACGGACAAAGTGTACACCTCGTCGTGCCAGGTTCTCACGTAGCTCGTCATCAGACTGTAGCAGAAGATCTTTATGAAAAATAATCCCCTAGACCAAATTTAAGGACTTATGGGGAGTGACAGTAACGGGGATGTCACCGAGCTTCTCACAGGCGAGTAATGCCTGGGACTGTGCAGATGAAGCTGCTTGTATCGGAATGGCCCCGCTTCTCAGTTTGGAAAGAGACGCCACTTCTCCAAACTTATCTTCGAGATTGTGCACAAAGAAAAGAGGCTTAGTCCCCAAAAACGAATCCCCATCAGTTCTGCTGCATACAAGGTATCGTGGCGAATACGGCTCCTGTCTGTCTGCAGCCCTACATTCCTCCCATGGTGTGGCTAGGGAAGGGAACGATTTCGGGTTATATGTCACAGCGTTAAATTCCACCTTACCACGCTTAGAGACATTGGCGGTCGGGCGACCACCAGATTGAGATTTCACCCGCTTCATTGCGGGGCATCCGCCCCGATGCCACCCACTCCGTCCAGGGGCTCTCCCCACGGGCGCCACCCAGCCACAGCAAAGTCAACCTGGCAGGATGGCCGTTGCCGGGAGTCCCGATGCCCCAGAGAGATGGGCTTCTACTCCTTGGCTTACGTGGGGAGGTGTCAGCTCAGGCATCGACAGTACGATCCCTGTGTTGTCAGGGGGCTACAACCTAGAGGGTACATGACGACCCCACCACAACGGGCTGGCTACCGTGCTGGATTTTGGGTGCCATGGGTAGTCCATAGTGATCGTGGGTGCAGATGGTGACGCACTAAGGGCGTGACGTACACAACCCATCAGGTGTGTATGCCCAAAATGAGGGATGGAGGGTGCAGTGACGACGCCAAGACGATCAAGAGTGCCAAGGCCTTAGGGCACAGAGGACTGATGGTGCACCACGTAAGGTGTCCTTCCCCAAAAGGCTCGTACTTCTGTGGAATTTGGAAAAATGGAGGTCAAACCCTAATGGGGACCATCACATTAAGGCCGAAACGTTTGAGACTCCTTTTAGTCGCCTCTTACGACAGGCAGGAATACCGCGGGCCTATTCTAACCCCCGAACCTGCAGGGGAGTCGACAGGGCTATTTTCTGAGGGAAACCTAGGTCTGCAGACCGGCAGATGTTTAGTACTTGGCGGTCACTATACTGTTATTCTGTTATTGTTCACTGTGTCAGCCTTTTCGGGATGACAGATCTCAGTGGGGTTGGCTAGGGAGCAACATCACAGAATCCTAAGTGACTTACTTCCACCAGTATGAGACAACCAAGAGACAGAACGCAAATAGCGTTGAGTGTCTTCAGCTACTCGGCAACAGTTACCACACACTTCGGTACTGGAAGAAATGTGTACCTAGTCTGTGGGAAGCATCCAGAGATGTCATGGAAGCACCTGTAAAGGTTACCTTGGGAGTATAATTCGATTGCAGGAAAACAAAAAATTACTCACCATGCAAAGGTGCTCTCGTGGTCAAATTAATAAATTAGCCCATCAATCTGATACAAATGAGGTGCCGCTGGATGCGTGGATGCGAGGGTGAGAGTACCCCGGATATGACTCAAGAGTTGGAGGGTTAATCAGACATCTTTCGTAACAGAACCTGCACAGGGCGAGACGATCGTCGTAATAAAGTCAGGTATATTATCTTATATTAGCGAATCTGTAAAGTGATATGTAACACAAACCTGGTAGTTTTATCTTCTCTGTGTTGTTACCTTGAGAGACTTCTTATGTGGCGAAGCATTTGCTTACTTTAAGAGAGAGTTCGAAGGTGAAGAGGCATCCTGTGACAGAGACTGAGCATCTTCTAAACATTCCATCACGAGCAAAAAGTGACTTTAATATTCTAGTCCTGTGATGCAAGACCTGGCAGGTAGGAAAATATATGTTTTACCCGATGACATAGTTCTTAGACCAAACATAGCTTATGCCATAATGTTGTACAGGATTTTCACAACAAGTAACGGTACTTCAGAGATGTGATGACGAATGTATGGCTTGATTTCTTCTTTCGAAAATAATTCATATAAACGGGAGAAATCTATATTTCACATGATATATTACAGATGTATTGACGTAACATCCCTATCTCGGATTTTTTTAAACTGAGGAGTCTGTGTCAGGGATGGAACTACTGTATATATCCCAGACACTGGTGAGTGAGCGGTAGTGCTTAGACAATGACAGGAAGTTGTGGCTCAGCTGGGCCTCCAGCGACAGCGGTTTCTCGGCTGGCTGGCTCTTCAGGCACACAATACACCCGGTGGCTGGCGCTGGACTAGACTGGAGGTGATTTGTCAGTTCTGTTTTTTGTCTCGATACATCGTATTCGATACATTCGTAAAAGATATCGTATGATATATTTCCCATTTTTGTGTTGGCTAGGATGTGACGTGTGACTGGTAATAAATACGTACAAGCGTGTTTCGTTCTCAAATGATGATGATGGTGGTGCAGGAATCCTGCATATAGGGGCAGGCTGTTCAGGCGCAGAGTGACACTGGATCGCTGTTCCATTATTATTATTGTTATTTCTTTCCTTTCTCAGACGTTATGTCTGGTTAAAAATGGAAAGTGACGCGGACCTTGATCAAGCGTGACATAATAATAATAATAATAATAATAATAATAATAATTATTATTATTATTATTATTATTATTATTATTACCCATCCTTACGTTCCTCCTAGCTGCTGCTATTCCCCTGTAGATCGGCATGAGGCTGCTCCCTGTACTTTATTGATAGTTTGCTCTCCTATTACCGCCATCACCCATCCTTCCCATGTAGATCTATTGGCTAGACTGGCTGTAGCAACTCTCCAGTACTAGACAAATATCGAAAATATGCACTCCACATCTAGCAGTTATTGACAAAACTGGTTCGAGCTATTGTCTAGTGGCTGATCCAAGGCAGCTCAAATTCTCTAAATAAACAATATGCTGCACTGCATACAAAACAATGAAGACTTTCGTCAGTCCTGTCCAGCAGCCATCACGGACTGAGTCTTCTTTCCGAGGGGAGTGGAGTCGAGTTGGCAAACAGAGCCCTCTGGTGGTGGTGCTGTGAACTAAGTCTGTTGATCTCTGGACCTCAAGGTGAACACACAAAATCTGACATTCCTGTCAATAAATTTAGATGTCCCACCATTTCTTCCCAGGTCGCCATTTTGGACCACGTCACAGGAGGCGAGGGGGCTGGGAGTTCACTGAGGGGGGCCATGTGCCGGCTACGCAAAATCCACGACGTGAACAGAGGGGGGGGGGGGGGTGATTTATTAATCAATTAATTAATCTGCATAAATAACTTGGTATCAAAATTGGCTCGTAATCCTCTTTGTCCCACTACTTGTGTTTGGAAGAGCTCTTGGCAGGACTGCCATCGTGTTTCCTTGACGAACGACACACAAGCCTGCCGTGTGCCTCAGTTTGCTGGCTACGCCAGAATGCGACTTACACAAGCGAGCGCTTTATGTAATTGATTTCTCCTGGTGTCAGCACAGTCAGAGAAACGCAATGTCCGCGTAAATACCCCACGTGGGAGATATCGAAAGTGACCTCGCTGAGTGCCGAGTGGTGTTGGGCTGACACGGAGGTCCACGTCTTGTGCTGTCGTTGCCGCCATTTGCGCATTGTGACGCACTATCCACCCGTGAGCGTAAAGGGCTCCATACTTTCTGTGATGTCTGCCTCCCGCAGTGTACAGCTGCAACGCGGCTCTCCCGTAAACGTTATGTTGGCGGCACTGTGATTCGCTGAGTGAAGGGCAACTGAACTTCACGTGTTCTCTCGGCGTTATAAAACACTCTGTGTGTTTCCGTTCAGGGAATAACAGCGATGTATCAATACAAATCACTTCTGAATGAAATAACTACCAAGTGCAGAAGCCAAGGCGAGACGAACGCAAGAGCGTGAGGAAATTACAGGAGACATGATCGACGTTTAGCACTGTGGCGCGGCAGCGGAGGCTCTGCCGCACCGTGGCGCCACTACTCGTTGCTGCACGCCGCCCAGCTAGGCTCGTCAACTGTATGAATTACTACATGTCCGAAAGCACAGGCACCACGCAGTCCTACGTATGATCGAGAGTCCCCTGAATCGTGGCGACAGTGTTACCTTTCGACGGAGTGGCACACGACAAGGCGAATTCAACTGAGAAGCGAGTTATCCAAAGTGTACATTGAGCAGCTGTCAGAGGCGGCAAAGGACTAGGAAAATCACTTCGAGCGAATGACTAATCTCTTTAAAAGAGGGCAACGAAATGTGGTCGAATTAAATCGGGCTCTGCGGAAGGAATACATTATGAAACGACACACTAGAAGTGGTAGACGAGTTTTCCTATATGAGCAGCACAATAACAGATGATGGCCGAAGTTGAGAGCGCACACCGGCTACAGCATGAGAAGCATTTCTGAAAGAGAAAATAATTAACGTCGGATATAAAGTTAAATGTTTCCAAGTCTCTTCTTACAGTATGTGTCTCAAGTGCAGCCCTGTTCAGAAATGAAAAATGGATGATGCACTGTTCATCCAAGAAGAGAACAGAAGCTTTTGAAAAGTATTGCTACAACATAATGCTGAAGATCAGATGGGTACATCGTGTAAGCTGAGGAGGTTCTACACAGAAACTGCGAGCAAAAAAATGAACCACACAGTTTGACTAAAATTTCAAACGTGAAAGGGAGAAACACCCATGTCACTTCTTTGCTTCAGAGAGAGACGTAAGTGGTCAATGAGATGAAAGAGCGTTATTGCGTCACAAACTTAACTTAGGGAATGTGTTGATTACAGTTGAAGCCCGCATTTGGTGGTTTTGATTTGTAGCTTACGTGCTGTGAATGAATGCTGTTTCAAAGTCCCTTGTGAGCTCTAGAAAACGCGTCGTCTTGGCACGATTTGTTATAACTAAATGTCAATTAGTGACAGATCGAAGGTTACAGCCTTGACGAAATGGTAAAATTAAATATATAAACTTAAACTCACACTTTTTAACTGCAGTTTAATGAACACCGATGGATGGAAGGCAGTAAGATCATAGTCTAACGTCCCGTCGACGTCGAGGGGTTCAGTGCCGGTGCACAAGCTCAGACTTGGGACAACATTGCCCGTGCCGTTTCAAAGGAACGGTGCCGGTATTTGCCTTCAGCGATTTTGGGAAACCGCGGAAAAACTAAATCTGGACGGCTGAACGCAGGTTTGAACTGTCGTCCTCCCGAATGCGAGTCCACTGTGCTAAACACTCCGCTACATCCCTCGATACACACAACGGCGGCGATTGAAGTGATGAAATTTGTTGATTGGCGTACTGTTTTCGACAAACTTTCTTTTGTTGACCTTCATTCTTTCTGAAAGATTCTACGACTTTCTTATTGATCACTAGATGTAGCCTCTGCGTATTCCACGTTACACACACACACACACACACACACACACACACACACAAAGTACAGAAAATTCAATAGTAACAATGCAGTAAATACATCATTTTGTTTTGAGAGCATTTTGTACTTGCAGTGGCAATTCTCTTGTATTTCAAATTTTCTAAAACTTTTCTTAGTCAAAATGATGTGAAAAGAATGTTCCTAGGATTTGAATGCAAAGTGAGAACGATGAAATACTTCATACCGCAAGTTGAAGGGTATTGGAAATTTGTGCTAAACTACCAACGGAAGTGTGAAAAAGTAGCTGTCCTTACTGATCGGACATGGAAGCGTTATTTTTGTTTTTTAGTCTACGTTCATGAATAATGAAGTTTTTGTTTATGGTTTTATATAGGAAACACTTCCCCAGTGCTTTAAGAAGATTACGAAAAAATGTCCTATCGTTGTCAGGTAGTGCCATCACCGACGGAAAATTGAGTTACTATTGCTATGCTGTTAAACGGACAAGGAAGCAAAGATGGGCTTTAACAGCGATAAGTGTAGTTAATGTACTGCCATGGTGCTCACAAAGCGGTGTGGAGCGCGCGCGTGCCAGACAGAGCACTGTGGTCGCATTTCACGCTGAGCACTCTGTAAACCACGGTGAGAAGTGTGTCCCTCGTAAGGACAGCTTCAGCCGGGGATCCTAAAACGCCGACGCCGACTCCAGGATGCAGAGCAGGTGAGGGCGAGACACCCTGTTGGCAGGAAGGGTCGGCAGGTAACGGGACCGCCGCACACGCCACGGCCACAAAAAGCGTGCCACCAGACCCACCCGTCGCAGGCCTAACGGTCGGCCACCCCCCGGCGCAGCGATACCTGCTGGCCCTGACCTCCACCTGCCACCCTGCACTCCCTTCTATGTTGCCACGGTGAAGACTGCCACGCGACTGGGTCCACCGTGCACTGCGCTGACCGTCTACTTCACGAATCACTCGAGTCGTCCTGCTCCGTTACTGGGCGGAATGGTGGCTACCCTCTGAGCAACCAGCTTTTAATGATACAGCTAAGCAGGGGCTGGATAATATTCGCATTTTCCCCCTCGAAGCCAGTTCTCTAAAGGCGCCCTTTCACAGCCCGACCGGGGCGCTCCGGAACCAGCCTTTCCACTTCCTCTGTCTGGTGTCACCGGCGGGCGCTCGAGTCCGTTTCACACGAGCGACTTTCTGCTCAAAATCGACTACTCGAGGTGGATGCGCTTTTCGTGCCTACGTGTATATAAGCAACCGAGACGCGGGTGTGTCTATGACGTCAATGAACTACAGATTGTACCGAGTGTGGAGTTCCGAATTTCCGTATGCTGTACGGTGCGCATGCACACACACAAGGGACTATGGCGGCGTCTGTTAACATAGGGAGTTATAACCTATTCTGGTCGAGTTTACTCTTATTAAGAAATGTATTTTGTGCATTCGTGTTTGCTGACCTCGTAAGGTGCTGTTTTCTTTGTTTTCGTGACACTTCGAAAAGGTTGCGCGAGGTCTTGGTATTTTTACCACCAGTTTTCTCCAGCAGGAGAGGCAGAATATATGAATGCTAGAAGTATTTAAGTTTTACACACAAAAATACCTACACTGCGTATAAAGAACAACGTAAATGGATAAATGTGTTTTAATGAAACTTGTTTCAACACTGAGAAAGGCAAGGTTACTGGACGAGAAAAATTTTCGTCGTTAGCAAGAATATATGAGGCAAAGATAAAAAAAGTCACCACATAAGTGTTCTGCATTTTGTCTGATGATTTGCAAGTATATATTTTCCCGAGCAATGAAGTGTATATATTCTCAAATGTATGGATGGGACGTCACCTATTGTTTCATCTGTAAGGATGTGACGAAGCAAGCTGGGATAATTTTACTTCGCTTCTTGTTTTGCCATCTGCCTCCTTAAATCTCATTTTTGACAAATTATCGTTAACATACGTGAGTAGAATCGGCATTTTCATAAAAGAGAAAGGTTGGCCCTCAGTTTCATAGAATATAACAGCAGATCTAATTTTGTGCTTGTATTGTATTGTATGTTAACCGGGGACCTACAAACGACGAAGAGACTCCCTCCCCGCCGCAGCCGCAGTGGTCCGCATCCCCACGACGACTACCGCAGTCCACTTCACCGAGGGTGGTTGTGCGGTCCGGCCCCCGGTGGACCACCCCCCCCCCCCACCACCACCAGGGAACGTCTCACACCAGACTACTGTAACCCCTATGTTTGCGTGGTAGAGTGAAATGAAATATCGTGTGACGAGGGCCTCCCGTCGGGTAGACCGTTCGCCTGGTGCAAGTCTTTCGATTTGATACCACTTCGGCGACTTGCGCGTCGATGGGGATGAAATGATGATGATTAGGACAACACAACACCCAGCCCCTGAGCGGAGAAAATCTCGCACCCAGCCGGGAATCGAACCCGGGCCCTCTGGATTGAAAACGATCCACAGACTGGCCGGCTCACGGGACCTCGACACAAATCCGCCGGGCGGATTCGTGCCGGGGACCAGGCGCTCCTTCTCGCTCCGGAAAGCCGTGCGTTAGACCGTACGGCCAACCGGGCGGGCAATTTTGTACTTACCGGTAGTTTTATGTATGTAGCTGATTTTCTAATTTATTTTGACTATTACTAGTTAACATCTTTCATTAGAGAGCGAAATCAGTAATTGTTTCGTAACTTTAATTCTATTGTTGACATATTAACAAATATAAATTCTGCAATAATTGTAAACATTTGGAAGACGAAATGCTAGTATTCTTGAAGTATCTATTTCGCTCTAGTCAGAAACATGTTAGCAAAGCCAGTCCTTAATTCCCAAGTAATTTTCAGTTTTGTGAAAAGTATTGTTTGCGTAACTACATGTTAATTTCATGATTTAAACAAATAATTCGGCCTAACTCTTGTAGCAGAAGAAAAAGTTAAAAAGAAACCATTTTTCGGTGTATTCAGTTAATTTAACGACTTTAGTTTTAATTGTAATTTCTGTAAATTTAACTTCGAACAATGTGTAGATTCAGTACCTATTATTGTAAGGATATATAAGAGACCGATTTTTGGTTCTGAGACAATCAGTCCGCGGCCGAGTTTCAGACGAGAAACCTGTGTTGGTTAGAACAACAACAATGCTTCAACTGAACTGTGAAATAAGTGTTACACAATTAGGCCATGTGTTAAAACTGTGACAGTGTCTGCTCCATATGTATTTTTCTATGTTTCAAGAACTGTGAACTTTGTGGTTAGGTTTTTTTCTCGTGCCGGCCGAAGTGGCCGTGCGGTTCTACGCGCTGCTGTCTGGAACCGCGAGACCGCTACGGTCGCCGGTTCGGATCCTGCCTGGGGCATGGCTGTGTGCGATGTCCTTAGGTTAGTTAGGTTTAAGTAGTTCTAAGTTCTAGGGGACTGATGACCTCAGAAGTTAAGTCCCATAGTGCTCAGAGCCATCTGAACCATTTTTTGTCGTCGTAGATGTTCAATAGTGATCTACTGTAGCAGTATGTGGAGGTTTGCCTGCAAACCATTAATGAGGCTGTTGGAAAATTAAAACAACAGAGCACTGTCCATATATAACTATGTTTTACTGAGGGGTTGTGAACAGCGAAAGTGAACTACTGTGAACCGCAACTGTGCACCTGCCGACTACATTATTAAAAGTAGTCAGTGTTGTACTTCGACACCCCATTTTTCAGCCAGTATCACAACGCAGTACGTCGACACCGAGGGCAATCAACGAAGAAATAAAGAAAGCACGGAGTGTCGTCTCAAGGAGTGAGAACAATTTACCACATGACCTTCGACAAGAACTGCCACTATCAGTTCTGCTTTATTCATTAAGGGGAAATGTAGGGCAAAATTGCGAAGGAAATCGAATTTTTAATTGCGTAATTTATTAGACTTATTCTTTAAGAATAACATTGCAAAGATTCATAATAGAATCCGGGGTAGAAATATGTTTTAAAAAAGTTAGTGTGGGCGTTTGCGCATGACACGGCGTCTCTTTCTATTCTGTGAGTCACACCTTCTCTACGCTAGAAATTTTTTGAGCGCTTATTTTTCGTTCACAGAACCGAAACGAATTGCAGATGGGTCTAGAAGGCTGTAAGAAAGATTACCTTCGCTTGTTCCTTTGTTAACAACACGTTTCTTTTAATAGTGCGTGCTACAAACTTATTTCAGATTTTTAGCTACTATAAAAAAAGCCAACGTTCGTGATGTACCCGTTCTGAAAATGTAAGCGTTATGACTGATAGCCGCTAACATAGAACGCCTAAACATATCCACGTATCTGTGAAAAGTAATAATGGTTCCTTTGCCGAATTTATTCGTGCAGTTAAAGTTTGCACAACTCTTCACCATTATTCTCCCCGTGTACTGGAATGTGCAGATAGTGCAGTTGCTACAGATACTGTACGTACGCACCAATAAATATACACTCCTGGAAATTGAAATAAGAACACCGTGAATTCATTGTCCCAGGAAGGGGAAACTTTATTGACACATTCCTGGGGTCAGATACATCACATGATCACACTGACAGAACCACAGGCACATAGGCACAGGCAACAGAGCATGCACAATGTCGGCACTAGTACATTGTATATCCACCTTTCGCAGCAATGCACGCTGCTGTTCTCCCATGGAGACGATCGTAGAGATGCTGGATGTAGTCCTGTGGAACGGCTTGCCATGCCATTTCCACCTGGCGCCTCAGTTGGACCAGCGTTCGTGCTGGGCGTGCAGACCGCGTGAGACGACGCTTCATCCAGTCCCAAACATGCTCAATGGGGGACAGATCCGGAGATCTTGCTGGCCAGGGTAGTTGACTTACACCTTCTAGAGCACGTTGGGTGGCACGGGATACATGCGGACGTGCATTGTCCTGTTGGAACAGCAAGTTCCCTTGCCGGTCTAGGAGTGGTAGAACGATGGGTTCGATGACGGTTTGGATGTACCGTGCACTATTCAGTGTCCCCTCGACGATCACCAGTGGTGTACGGCCAGTGTAGGAGATCGCTCCCCACACCATGATGCCGGGTGTTGGCCCTGTGTGCCTCGGTCGTATGCAGTCCTGATTGTGGCGCTCACCTGCACGGCGCCAAACACGCATGCGACCATCATTGGCACCAAGGCAGAAGCGACTCTCATCGCTGAAGACGACACGTCTCCATTCGTCCCTCCATTCACGCCTGTCGCGACACCACTGGAGGCGGGCTGCACGATGTTGGGGCGTGAGCGGAAGACGGCCTAAAGGTGTGCGGGACCGTAGCCCAGCTTCATGGAGACGGTTGCAAATGGTTCTCGCCGATACCCCAGGAGCAACAGTGTCCCTAATTTGCTGGGAAGTGGCGGTGCGGTCCCCTACGGCACTGCGTAGGATCCTACGGTCTTGGCGTGCATCCGTGCGTCGCTGCGGTCCGGTCCCTGGTCGACGGGCACGTGCACCTTCCGCCGACCACTGGCGACAACATCGATGTACTGTGGAGACCTCACGCCCCACGTGTTGAGCAATTCGGCGGTACGTCCACCCGGCCTCCCGCATGCCCACTATACGCCCTCGCTCAAAGTCCGTCAACTGCACATACGGTTCACGTCCACGCTGTCGCGGCATGCTACCAGTGTTAAAGACTGCGATGGAGCTCCGTATGCCACGGCAAACTGGCTGACACTGACGGCGGCGGTGCACAAATGCTGCGCAGCTAGCGCCATTCGACGGCCAACACCGCGGTTCCTGGTGTGTCCGCTGTGCCGTGCGTGTGATCATTGCTTGTACAGCCCTCTCGCAGTGTCAGGAGCAAGTATGGTGGGTCTGACACACCGGTGTCAATGTGTTCTTTTTTCCATTTCCAGGAGTGTACAATGCGCGATCTGTGTCATTACAAGTCAACCTGCCAGACTGTTGCCACCAGAAAGGTGTCCAGCGGAAAGTTCAAAGCGTCCCGCGTCTGCGCCGTCCTCGGGGAGACATTTTACTGTCTCAGCCGCTGTCGAACGGCACCGACTGTGTCGAGTTCGACGTGCTGCTGAACGCTCAGAAACGTTGCGACTTGTGCACACGGTACGTGGGCCCCAACGTGGTGTACGCGATCCGGCGGCAGTTGACGGCCGTATCTGGCTCGTAACATTGTTTACGAAATGTACGGGTGTAAAATTCCCGTATCATCTCTACTAAAACATGCCTTTCTCCCTTGTCCATATGTTAGTCGAGTTGTCGTGTCTGTGTTACACATGAATAAAAACTGCAATGTCCGTGAAAAAAAATATAAGGCAGAAAGGAAAGTACCACGCTCAGACAGTAACGACATCGGCTTAAAAAAGTTCCATTACAAATAGTGAGATACAAGTTTATAACATTTGTCCGCATAAGGTAAAAATTATTTCATCAGTCTGACTTTTCAAGGTCATTCTTTCTCGATCACTGTTTATATTCAGTAACAGAATCTTTATATGTGAATTACAAAACTTAAAAGAAAAAAGGGCAAAATATCTTACTCCAAGTCGTGCAACGTGCCCTATAGATTGATGCAATCGAACAAATTCATCCCTCAAAAAGACCACCCTTATATTTACATAACATTGATTATTATAGGATATACTTACATTAAACTAATAAGAAAGTATCAGAACCTGTTAACCGAAGGTCAGAAGAAAAAAAAAATATTTACGTGTAGTGGGATGCGAACCACGAACACTACCGCGATCTGCTTAGGGACCGTATCTCGCTTATTACTATACCTGAAAGTTTTATTATAGCTATGTCACTAACTGAAATTTAATTATAACAAATTGTACCAAGAACAATGCGTTTTTAATGGATCCTCAGGACACTGTTTGTTTCAAATGGCCTACACCCATAATACGCCAGTTACAAAAATACTTTTCCCACGAATATGACGTTTCTTGTCACTCTATTACAACGAATCATACAATTAACGGAGCGTTTTCGAGAGCTCCCCTTCAACTGCAAGCCAATATGGCGCCCCACAACTCTGCATGTGACGTAAGATGGCTTTCTGCCCTTTCATTGGCCAACGTTCAACCGCATGCTAGATGTTGCTCGGCACGTTCGGAAGGACTTGGCACCGTGCTGTTCCACGCTATGTCAGAAACTCGGCGTTCGGATGAAGGGTCCGTATGGCGACGGCTGTATGCAGCGAGCAGCACAGAATCGTGCGCCGTGGGCTACAGCTGGTCGGCTCGGGCAGGAGCTGCCAGCTAGCTGGTGGAAGCGAAGCGACGCAGCGCGACTACCGAGGCGGACGCGGCTAACCGCTAAGCTGGCTCGGTAGCTCAGCGTGTTCGGTCGGAGGGCTGCTCGCCATCTCTAACAAGAAAACTGAGTAAAGGAGTCAACGGTCAACCTGAACGGATGTCTTGTGAAGTCCGTCCAGACCAAACACAACGAACAATACCGAACAAAAATGAGGGGGGAAAAACCGCTCGGCGCAGAGGTCGTCCTGCGTGCGGTGGCCTAGTCACACCGTGTAGGCCAACAGTTGTCTTCTTAGCCTGTGACTTTCTCGTCTACAACTACATGCATACCTCACGTCGGTAGCTCGTCCGTCGCCTCGTACGATCGACAAAGGCATTTACTCCACATCACTCGAAGAACGGAGTTATTTTTTATTTATTGACTGATTTATTTAGCACGGCAAGATTAGGTCATCTCACACATCTAAGGAGCCATTCTGCGTATTTACAAAATTACGACCAATATAGAATCCAACGTTTAGAAACTTCGATGACATAAATAGTACAGAAAAAGAACACAGTTTATATTCGTTTCTGACAAATTAAAAAAAAAAAAAAACAGTGCAGACACTTATACAAACTATGAACGACAATGGGCATGAGAAATTGCAGAACGAAGAAAGCAAGAGGAACGTGATAACGACGGGGGAAAAGAAAGCGGCGTGACTGACTGAGACACGAAGATAGAGAGAGGAATGTCGTTGGGAGAAGGTGGCAGCGTTTCCTTAACTGTCTGACGCGAGGGAAATCAAAACATTATGACCAGCTGTTTAATAGCGCGTTGTTCCACTTTGCAAACACAGTACACAACAGAGATTCTACAAGTCGTTGACAGGATTCCAGAAGTATGTGGCACCAGATGTCTACGCAAAAGTCAAGCTTATCCCGCAAATTACGGGGCGGTGGTTTACGGGCACGCAGCTGGCCCGCGGTAAGTGTTCCAGTGCGTACAGATTGGGCACATTTGCTGGCCAAGGCATCGATGTGAGTTCACTGTAACGCCCCTCAAACCACTGTGGCACGACTGTGACCTCGCATGCAACACGGACAGTTATCCTGCGGGAAGATGAATCGCCATAGGGGAGACTTGAAGCACGGAACCGTGCAGGCGCCCCACAGTAATGTACGGGTAATCCACTGCCGTCACGATGCCATCGATTACCGCGGAAGCCCAACTCGGTGCGCGCCACAGCACAACACTCTGCCCTCACCGGCCTGCACCTGTGGCGCGGGGCACGTTTCGTCCAGCCATTCGCCTGGATTACGGCGTGTCAGGACCCGACCGTCGACAAGGTGTACAAAGGAATGCGATTCATTCAATAGGCGAAACATTTCTACTGATCCACGGTGAAAACTCAGTGGTGCTGTGCCTCTGCAAACATAATTGACGTTGTCGCTGGGTCAACACAGAAATATGTACGGGTCGTGTCATGATCAGCTCCATGTTCAACAATGGCCTTCGAACGGTGTGCTCCGAAACTCTTATTCCCACAACAGCATGGTACTCTGCCGTGAGATCTGCCACAGTTCCCTGCCTATTCTTGATTACATAGGGGGGGGGGGGGGGATCCTCCGAACACTACGGTTTGAGGTAAGACGTGATTGTCCAATACCATAGGTCCTACTCGTTACTTCACCCTCCATCAACCACTTCACGTAGTTGCTTACGACGCAGCAGTACGCCAACAGGTGACCAGCTTCGCCGTTTCGGAGATTCTTGCTTCCAGCTGCAGGGCCATAACAAGGTGCTCTGTGTCAGAACCGCTTACATCAGTGGATTTCCGCATTCCGCGTTCTGTTGTTACGACCTACTGATATTTGTGACCACATGCCGCTGTTCACCACTTTAACGATGTTTTTCATATTATCCGTATGCAACTGCTACATGAGGCATAACCTGAATGGGATACATCCCACTCAATGGAAAATAAATCTAGACCGACCCATCGCAAAGAATGGAAACCAACCATCACTTTGTGATTACCGACCAGTCGTCCTTACCTGCTGTATCCGCAGTCAAAATGGTTCAAATGGCTCTGAGCACTATGGGATTTAACTTCTGTGGTCATCAGTCCCCTAGAACTTAGAACTACTTAAACCTAACCAACCTAAGGACATCACACACATCCGTACCCGAGGCAGGATTCGAACCTGCGACCGTAGCGGTCGCGCGGTTCCGGACTGAGCGCCTTAACCGTGAGACCACCGCGGCCGGCTATACGCAGTCCTGGAGTGTGTTGTCCACAGTAAGCTGACTGAATACTTTGGCTGATTCGACTTATTTGAGAAATATCAGGCCGGCTTTTATAAGAAACACAGCACAAAAACTTCTTTAATAGGGATTACTTGTAACCAGAAATATGCTATGGAAAACTGTGTGGCCACAATACTGACACTACGAGACTTCGGCGAAGCATTTAACACCGCCACCTTTGACATAGTGCTCAGAAAAGCACGACAGGTAAAAATTTTCAGGTAGAACTGAAATGATTCTAAAGCCACTTGAAAAACAGGCGGCAGCTTGTGTGGTGTCTGGCAAACACGTTCTCTAAGGAGCCCTACAATGATCGCTCGTGGGCCCACTATTCTCCATATATTTCACTGACATCTCGTCGTTCCCCTCCCCTGTCAATTTCTGCGCCCACGATCTGCAGCTGTACCAAAGTGCCCCGTGTGAAGCTATCAGTATTGCCATCACCCAGATGAATTACGATGTGGTTTCCGGCGGTCAGATGCGAGTCAAACTTTCGGCTTATACTGAATGCGAAAATGCCTCAAGTGCTTTTAATACTCCATTAAAAATAAATTATTTGTACTCTACAGACATTTCGGAACGTATTTCTACAGCATGTGAAATGTAAATTCTGCAGTTAATCATTATACCAAATCTCTACTATTGCCATGTACACTAAGGTGACAAAAGTCACGGAATACCTCCTAGTATCGTGTCGGACTCCTCTTTTCCGGCACAGTGCAGCAACTCGACGTGGCACGCACTCCAAAAGTCTCTGGAGGTCGCTCGCACAAATACTGAACCACGCTGCCTCTACATACGATTGGGAAAGTGTTACCGGTGCAGGGATTCGAGCACGAACTGACATCTCGATTACGTCCCATAAATGTCCGATGGGATTCACGTGGGATGCTCTCGGTGACCAAATCATTCGCTCACCCAAACTAATCGCGAACAATTGTGCGTCTTGCTCCGACCACCATTCCGCGTTCAGAGTGTTAGTTGTCGTCTTGTGGCCATAATCACGTCGGACATCTTTTCGCATAAATCACTTCAGTACAAACGACAGCTCTTCCAATACACTGTCCTTTTATACCTTATGTACGTGATACTAGGGCCATCTGCACACGTGCATATCGCTACACCATGACTTTTACCTCATTGTAATTTAGCACAGCTTGAATAGTGACACTGTACACGGTTAAAACTAATCGTAAATGCCTATGTGCAGCGTCCGTCTATTTGGCCCTCAGTGGTTAATACTCCCGATTGGGGTGCCTGCGGCCAGGACATTTGTGTGTCTACCACACGCTGTCTCTATTTTATTGGTTTCTCGGTGAGCATGCATCTCGGTAACTCTCATCCGGGTTTAAGCACCTGTCATCTCATCATAATCAAAACGTAAGATCCCAGTTGGCTAGTACCCTGGCTGTGCGCATCCACAAGACTGCTTTGCTGGCGCCCACCCTAGCACGAGTTGCCCTCAACTCTAATGCCATGCTACACCCGCATGTCCCCTGCATAAATGGGGGAAGAGCGCAACTCCAAAATGTGACTACGAAGCCAAGAAGCAACAATTGGAAACTTCAGCATAGAGTCAACAAGAGACCCTTCACAGGTTACGTTCCAGCTACAGGTGACGCAATTGACTACATCCGACGGTTGGGTGTGAATCTGTAATTAAGTTTGCAACATGGTGTGTGCACGCGCATGTCAGAAATGTTGACTTCACTGTTATATGAATATACATCTATTTCGATGTACATCATAAGATAAATAAATCTTAGTCAGTACTATTATTTACACTGTCATTAGATACATTCAAATCATTTTTATTTCGTTAATTCTGTTTTATTATCATTTACCACGTTGGAGTTGTCATTTCTTAAGCAACTATGACGTAAAAATAGTGTTTGAGGGGAAACCACGGTTCGATATAAGAGAGGGCGGGCGCGATCAGGCTAAATAACTGGTCGGGAACATGGGCAGCCGCGTGAGGCTGCTAAAGGGCGGGGCTGTCGTCCACAGCGAGGCAGCAACGCCGCGGCAGGTTCTAGTGGCACTCGGAGAGGGACTGCTAGCTGAACATGGAAATACTTGCTGTTCTATTACGCTACTGGCGATCAATAATTACATTAAAATACACACAATGAACTGTCCGGAAAAACCTTAAGTTGAATGACTAAGTAAAAGTAACTGCAGAAAAAGGTAATAGCAGGCTGATATCCACACGGAGATTATCATGGAAATTTAATTCATCTACCAAAGAACTGTCATACAAAACACTTAAAAGAGCGATTCTTGAGTGTTACTGGTCACTTCTGGCCAGAGAGAGAGAGAGAGAGAGAGAGAGAGAGAGAGAGAGAGAGAGAGAGCTGTGTTGAAATTCCGAGAGCGTTCTGTGAAGACTTTTGGAAAATCCATTCCTTTCTCCCTCATATTTTTGCTAGCATGATCACAACGAGAGATAGAGACCATACGGGCGTTTACTGACAGTCTTCCTTCGATGCGTTGTCTGCAAATGGAACAGGTTGAAATGGCTCTGAGCAGCACTATGGGACTTAACATCTGAGGTCATCAGTCCCCTAGAACTTAGAACTAGTTAAACCTAACTAACCTAAGGCCATCGCACACATCCATGCCAGAGGCAGGATTCGAACCTGCGACCGTAGCGGCCGCGCGGTTCTAGACTGAAGCGCCTAGAACCGCTCAGCCACAGCGGCCGGCTAAATGGAGAGGGAGAGTGGGAAATACAGTGTTATCGCAAGTACCTTCCACTTGTAAAAGTGTGGGGAATAGTTGTCAATCATTTTTGGGAGCGTGATCCACAGTGTAGAGGTCTGTTAGTGAGAAACGCCCTTTCCTTACTGGACCGTTTGTCAGGAAGTTGACAGAGTGTACGTGTAGCTAGGCTTGTGTACACCGCATCTGCGTAAAAGCCGGCACGAAACGATACACAGAGGGCTCAAGTACACGGAAGTTGGGGTCCCGGCCCCCTGCGCCCTGCCTAGTGGCGCTATCTTCACGCGACGCACTAATTGCCAAGCACGACTAACACCGTGCCGGCGCGGACAATGGCGCAGCTCATTAGCTGGATCCCCGCTATTCGTCGTATCACCCACACGACTAACAATACCGGCCGCAGCACACAAAATGCCCTTTTGTCGGCTTAAGCAGAACAAAGTAAGTGGTGGGTGTAGCGCACGAACCGTGTAATGGAGCGCTCTGGCCGTAACAGCCGAAGAAACGGAGCCCACTCTGCATAAAACTGGGGCGGCGCCTGCCGCCACGCCAGCACAGCAGTACGCGGCGCCCCGTCCCAGCACACACACACACACACACACACACACACACACAGCTCTCCCACCACGCTGCTTTCCGCTCTCGCTACCTGTGGCAGTTTAGTTTCCACCCCAACATTCCCACCCCCAAACAATGTTCCACGATTCGACTACAGCTCACGCCCCAGTTATTTCCGGAACGACGTATCGCACAGATACTACCAAGAAGGAGCTCTTAAATCAAGTGACACTGTTAGCTCGTGCATGACGCTGAAGTAACTACATTATTTTTTCTCCGCCAATCCTCTCTTTTCCGGTAATTGTGTCCATGTTTTCTTCGTAGTTTCGTTCTCTGACTGCCTTTCAATATATATGTCAAATTTTTCTCTCTACGTGGCCTGTCTAAGGCCGCCGAGGTATTTATCCGCGTTCTTTCTAGATCTTTTTTAGACTCGTACAATCCAGGGTTTATTTTTCACGCGTTCCGTGCACGTTAACGTTTTGTAAGTCTTGTCGCTGGGAGCGTGTGGTATGTGCATAAATTCTAAACTTTTTTCAGTAAGTCCAGCTAGGCTGTATAATTTTTCTGTCGCCTTCCGGTTTTTTTAATCTGTTGTCATTTCTCATTCTGTTTGGACCGAGAACAGTTCTCATGTTTTGCATTCCTCTTTCAAGCGTTTTATGTGAACTGTAAGGGCTTCTGGTTTCATAACTGATGTCGAGAATTGTACTGTGTACCCTCTAAAGTTTCTGCAGCTGATTTTTGTGTGCTGTTTTTTCTCCGCTGCTGCGTACAAGGATATCGCCTCGGCACTTGAGGTACGTGAGTTCTTCGACTTGATTACACTTTATGGACAATTTTCGGATGTCGAGTTCTCAGTCGCCCGCTGTCGCCGAACGGTTCTAGGCGCTTCAAGTCCGGAACCACGCTGCTGCTACGGTCGCAGGTTCGAATCTTGCCTCGAGCATTGATGTGTGTGATGTCCTTAGGTTAGTTAGGTTTAAGTAGTTCTAAGTTCTAGGGGACTGATGATCTCAGATGTTAAGTCCCATAGTGCTTACAGCCATTTTTTTCGAGTTCTGAGCAGACGAAGTGAGCTTTTTCAAATGAAATTTGGAAGTAAGCCTTTTCGGCGCATCCACTGAGAATTTCTGATTCCTATTTGTTTCAAGGCAGTGGTCTCGTCATTTGCTCAGTAGTTTCTGTAGTCCTAGCTGTACGGGTTTCCAGTATCTCTAAAATTGCATTTCTTTTTCCACTATCGGATTCGACTTTGTCCAGGAAGCTGTTAAAGGAGAATGGAAGTAGACCGTCGTCGTGTCAGACGCCGGTTGTGATCAGGAGAGCTCCGAAATGTTGTCCACGCATTCTAGTTTATAACTTGTGGTGGTAACGTTCAAAGTTTCCGGACCGAGTACTTGTTGAGGACGGAAACGAGATTCAGGTGGTCGAACAGCGTGTAAGCTGGCCTGGTATTCATAAATTTTGTATTGCAATGTTTGTTGTGTTGTTTTGAGGGTACAAGCTCAGAAAATGTTATACGAGTCTCGAAGGGGGTGGGGGGGATTTCGTCACTAGCTGTTGATATTTGTTTCGTCCCTCTTTTTGTAGACTGGACGAATGACGGCGCATTTCCGGCCATTCGATGTTTGCTACGTCCACCACGTTTCTGCGAAGACTTGTGAAAGCTCTTTGAAACAATTCGGTCCGACATTGTTCAGTAATTGTGTAGCGTTGACATCTGCCAAGTGCGCCGACGTGGAGAGGCGAGGCGGCTGGGAGCCACTACTGCGGCTCCGTCGCCCGTAACCCGACACCTCGCAGCACGAGGCAGCGGCGCCGGCGGACTCCGGGCGGCCACGCCGCTCTGGGCGCTTACACGACGACGACTGCAGGTGGGGACGTCAATAACTCTATCTGCGACGCGGACGATACGAATCAAATTTTGTTCCTGATAGGTGACTACATCTTGCGCACTGTAAACCGTCGTGTGCCAATCGAGTACGCAGTTGACAATCGACGGGGAATTTTCGACTCGACAAATGAGCTTCTTGAGCCAGCCTATGACACTCGGCAGACAAAGTCACATTTACGTGAACCGAGTTGACATTAGAGCATCCAGTGGCGGCCGGTTATCCTGTGTGCATATGCTACAGCACACTCTGGGTATCGCGCTAAAATTATGTTCAAAAAATGCTCAAACGTGTGCGAAATCTTATGGAACCTAACTGCTAAGGTCATCAGTCCCTAAGCTTACACACTACTTAACCTAAATTATCCTAAGGACAAACACACACACTCATGCCTGAGGGAGGACTCGAACCTCCGCCGGGACCAGCCACACAGTCTATGACTGCAGCGCCTAAAATTATGCAGTTTCTCTTCGAAAGCGATTCGGATACCACATTACATTTACGCCATTTCTCTTCCAATGCGTGTTGGTGGGCAAACAAAAGGGACAAAAAAAAACATGTTTTGCAGCGCTCTCTCCGCGATAATCAGAAACCGGTGCAGAGCGCTGAAATGATGGACAGCCGCAACTACGACCAACTCAGAGAAGGAACGCAGCAGTCTGTTTTTGACTGTTTATGTTCTGGTGTGACATCATCCCTGCCGGCACTAAGTGTGAAACGTTGCTCACAGTACCAGGTCCATATTTCTCTTTTAAAGTGAGTGTTAAATAATGTGCAATCAACATGGCGAATTCTGTAGATGATGTGCTAAAAAGACCCTTTTCTATTAGATCTTTGGAGCAGAAACTAAAAGTTACGGAGACTTACTCTAAATCGAAGACGGGGAGACCGACGGACGACGTTCAGCGATCTGACTCAAACTTTTTCTAGTAGAAAGCAGGTGCATGCCCCTTTCGTGTTCCTACAATATTTCGCCTCAGTGGGTCGTAGAAACGGTAACACGCTCTCTAAAGATTTACCAGTAGAATATGAGGGACCTTTCAGCAATATTTCCACTTATCTGTACTGTGGTTCAGTACTAAAGCGCAACAACTGGCCGTTCGTCAGCTCTAGTTCAATTCCTGCAGCTGCCAATTTTTCCACTTTATTTTAATCCTCGCAATGTTAAATAATTAACTATACAATTTAAATATATTTAAACAGTACAGTTTCCATACGTGAAATTAATATATTCAATTTAGTTACGCTTACTGCCCTTGTAAGTCAGGAGGCTATAGGCCGCCACATTGTAAGTGACTGCCAAAGTTTTGCACGAGCTGGCACGACTTTACCAGAAATTACACACCGCTAACTCTCTCAGTTCGACTTCCCATGTGGTCCCTTTCGATGTTCTACCATAGTTTTAATATAACAACCCTTCTATAAATTTGGATCGGCTTGATAAATATTTGTCGTAATAAGTCTAGTAAAACTACTCCTTGTACTAAACACGTCTATTGAAACACACATGTTACCATCCTACACAACAGAACTTAACCTCGTGGCTGCCAGAAATAGAATGTGTTGCTCTTAGCTCCGGTGACCATTCCTCGCACCCACAGCGCACTACAGCGGATGCGTACAGTACCTCACTGTAACTTAAAATATATCTCTCACCATGTTGTTGTTGTTGTGGTCTTCAGTCCTGAGACTGGTTTGATGCAGCTCTCCATGCTACTCCATCCTGTGCAAGCTTCTTCATCTCCCAGTACCTACTGCAACCTACATCCTTCTGAATCTGCTTACCGTATTCATCTCTTGGTCTCCCCCTACGATTTTTACCCTCCACGGTGCCCTCCAATACTAAATTGGTGATCCCTCGATGCCTCAGAACAAGTCCCACCAACCGATCCCTTCTTCTAGTCAAGTTGTGCCACAAACTCCTCTTCTCCCCAATCCTACTCAATACCTCCTCATTAGTTACGTGATCTACCCACCTTATCTTCAGCATTCTTCTGTAGCACCACATTTCGAAAGCTTCTATTCTCTTCTTGTCCAAACTATTTAACGTCCATGTTTCACTTCCATATATGGCTACACTCCATACAAATACTTTCAGAAAAGAATTCCAGTCACTTAAATCTATATCCGATGTTAACAAATTTCTCTTCTTCAGAAACGCTTTCCTCGCCACTCCCAGTCTACATTTTATATCCTCTCTACTTCGACCATCATCAGTTATTTTGCTCCCCAAATAGCAAACCTCATTTACTACTTTAAGTGTCTCATTTCCTAATCTAATCCCCTCAGCATCACCCGACTTAATTCGACTACATTCCATTATCCTCGTTTTGCTTTTGTTGATGTTCATCTTATATCCTCCTTTCAAGACACTGTCCATTCCGTTCAACTGCTCTTCCAAGTCCTTTGCTGTCTCTGACAGAATTACAATGTCATCGGCGAACCTCAAAGTTTTTACTTCTTCTCCATGAATTTTAATACCTACTCCGAATTTTTCTTTTGTTTCCTTTACTGCTTGCTCAATATACAGATTGAATAACATCGGGGAAAGGCTACAACCCTGTCTCACTCCTTTCCCAACCACTGCTTCCCTTTCATGCCCCTCGACTCTTATAACTGCCATCTGATTTCTGTACAAATTGTAAATAGCCTTTCGCTCCCTGTATTTTATACCTGCCACCTTCAGAATTTGAAAGAGAGTATTCCAGTCAACATTGTCAAAAGCTTTCTCTAAGTCTACAAATGCTAGAAACGTAGGTTTGCCTTTTCTTCATCTTTCTTCTAAGATAAGTCGTAAGGTCAGTATTGCCTCACGTGTTCCAACATTTCTACGGAATCCAAACTGATCTTCCCCGAGGTCGGCTTCTACCAGTTTTTCCATTCGTCTGTAAAGAATTCGCGTTAGTATTTTGCAGCTGTGGCTTATTAAACTGATTGTTCGGTAATTTTCACATCTGTCAACACCTGCTTTCTTTGGGATTGGAATTATTATATTCTTCTTGAAGTCTGAGGGTATTTCGCCTGTCTCATACATCGTGCTCACCAGATGGTAGAGTTTTGTCATGACTGGCTCTCCCGAGGCCATCAGTGGTTCTAATGGAATGTTGTCTACTCCCGGGGCCTTGTTTCGACTCAGGTCTTTCAGTGCTGTGTCAAACTCTTCACGCAGTATCTTATCTCCCACTTCGTGTTCATCTACATCCTCTTCCATTTCCATAATATTGTCCTCAAGTACATCGCCCTTGTATAAACCCTCTATATACTCCTTCCACCTTTATGCTTTCCCTTCTATGCTTAGAACTAGGTTGCCATCTGAGCTCTTGATATTCATACAAGTGGTTCTCTTATCTCCAAAGGTCTCTTTAATTTTCCTGTAGGCAGTATCTATCTTACCCCTAGTGAGACAAGCCTCTACATCCTTACATTTGTCCTCTAGCCATCCCTGTTTAGCCATTTTGCACTTCCTGTCGATATCATTTTTGAGACGTTTGTATTCCTTTTTGCCTGCTTCATTTACTGCATTTTTATATTTTCTCCTTTCATCAATTAAATTCAACATTTCTTCTGTTACCCAAGGATTTCTATTAGCCCTCGTCTTTTTACCTACTTGATCCTCTGCTGCCTTCACTACTTCATCCCTCAAAGCTACCCATTCTTCTTCTACTGTATTTCTTTCCCCCAGTCCTGTCAATTGTTCCCTTATGCTCTCCCTGAAACTCTCTACAACCTCTGGTTCTTTCAGTTTATCCAGGTCCCATGTCCTTAAAATCCCACCTTTTTGCAGTTTCTTCAGTTTCAATCTGCAGTTCATAACCAATAGATTGTGGTCAGAATCCACATCTGCCCCAGGAAAGGTGTTACAATTTAAAACCTGGTTCCTAAATCTCTGTCTTACCATTATATAATCTATCTGATACCTTTTAGTATCTCCAGGATTCTTCCAGGTATACAACCTTCTTTTATGATTCTTGAACCAAGTGTTAGCTATGATTAAGTTATGCTCTGTGCAAAATTCTACAAGGCGGCTTCCTCTCTCATTCCTTCCCCCCAATCCATATTCACCTACTATGTTTCCTTCTCTCCCTCTCACCATATATCCAACTATTTATTACACTTCAATGGAAGCTGTTACTCGTGCTGTTCCACCTTGGACCGTCCTCAGTGAAAGAAAAACTGTCGAAATGCTAATTGAAGGGTAGGAGCTTTACTCGAACTATTCAACTGCACACGACGAACGCCACATTTTGAAGTCGCGTCCTTCGGCGTTTGCTCTCTCCATCTCGCTATCGGCGCTGGAGCCGAACAGCAGCAGTCGACCGAGCTGAACCTCTGTTCTCTGAAAATCGAGATCCTATACAGATGTCGAGGACAAAAACGACGCGCGATTGGACTCACACACAACTTTCTGTCAACAACGAGTGATCTCGTCCACAACAGCAACGTTTGAAGGTCAAGCACGCAGACACAGTCCACGTGCACTTGGAACTTATTCCATTAATTTCCAAACAAGAAAATTTTCACATTGAGAAAGTATGAAAAAAATCTGAGAACTATTGCAACAGCCTCGTTACGTGTGAGCACACACAGGCGCGCGCGTACCAGGGATTCCCCGGTTCCGGACGGCACAGAAAAGATGCAAGACTGCCGCAAGTCCTGCAGTCTGCTAGTAGGATCACTACGTGGTGGTAGATAGGCCGTCAACAGCTCCGCTGACGTCACGGAAAACCCTCAGGTGGTAGTATAGCCCTGTCAGACTACAGGTTCTTTTGAGAGACGACTGTACAACTCGGTTTTGTGTTGTACGGTGCGCTCTCTCAAGATCGGCTCACTGTGTGCGAAATGGACCGCAAACGAATGTAACCGCGAGCATTCTCGGGAAGGAAGTCTTGTTGACGGTGACATTTTGTGCTGTCGCTTCTTGTTAATCTCCGTTTCATTGCTTCCTTTGTTTTAGTGAGACGTTAAGAAGGCTGCATGAGAACGAAATTGTTTGTACAAATGTTCATCGAAAGAGATGAAAATCAGCACGCGGAAAACCAAAAATATTTCGTTTGCGCAATATCAGGAGAGAGACAAAACTTACACTGTGCATAACGAAGAAGATGAATAGATCACATCACGTTGTAAATGGGAATTATACCTTTATTAACGTTATATTGCAAAACGATCGCAAACAAGAGAAAGAATAAAGTGTCTTGTAAATGTGCGTCTGTGTCCCCTGCTGGTACGTATTGTCTATTTGAGGTGCGCGCAGTGCGTCGTTAGCAAAGTGTAGCGCGGACACTTGTTGGCGGACGCTACCGGGCCGGCCCGCGCCGGCGCAGGTGAAAGGGAAGGCGAGGCGAGGCAGGCGAGGAATCTCAAGGCGGGCGAGCCATCGCCGCCTGCCTATCCTTGACTCGGCTCGACTCGACTCCGCTCCGCCAGCTCAATGGCGCCGCACTCGACAGCCACGCCTCGCGCCAAACCACGCGCCGTTCACTCGCCGCTCCTGCTGCCTGCTGCTCGCCTTTGTTTCCTACTCTGCTGGGCTTGCTACGCTGCGGCTCGGAATAGACTCCCTCTGCAACGCCTGAGAGCGTCGTCAAAAACTTTGAAGGAATCGCAACCTTTTGTGTCTAGCCTGTCTAGGGGAGCGATAAATACAAGTCCTCTGCGGTTTTCGAGGTAACCAGACGCACAATATACTTCCTGCAAAATAGTGGCCAGTTGTCGTAACGGTGCTGGAGGTGGACAGCGATCGCGCACCCTCTTCTCCGTAGCAGATCAAAAAGACTCGATAAACATTGACGTCTGGTGACTGTGACGGCCAGGGCAGATACGAGAATTCATACTCGTGTACACAAATGCAATCCCGGACGGTGCGAGCTGCGTGAAAAGGGCCCCGCCGCCTCGGAAAACAGCATCGCCACTGGGGAACAAATATTGTACCGTGGGCTGGACCCGATCACAACTCTCGGCAGCAATGCGACATCCCAGAGTAACCGTGGGATTCGTGTACTACAGTGACGTGGCTGTCCAAATCGTCACCGACTCACCGAACCTCCGTCAGGGACGTAAAGTCGGACAGAAGCAGCAAACAGTGTGGGACAAGACTCGTGCAACGATATGACTTTGCTCCACTGATCCGTAGTCAGGATTGATGCCTTCCGCACCACGTTTCGCTGTGACGAGCTTTCGATTATTGATGAATAGTTTTGCATTTCCAGCTCGCCATCCAATTCCATACTTGTGGAGCTCCTTTCGTGTTGTCTTGTGACACGGTTCGCGAGTACGACGTTTAATTCTGCAGTGACTTTTACAGCTGTCGCCCGCTGATTTTTCGCCACAATACTCTCGAATGACCATCCATGAAAATCGTTCGACACACACTTTCCTGTGCGTTGTGACTTGGCGGATGATGTTTTCCATTTTCCTTGTGTTCGTTATAAATCTTCGGTGCGACGGATCTCGAAACACCAATAGTAGGGGCAGGGGCAAGGAGAACATCAACCCACATTGCGGATTGCCTGCATCAGGGGCAAATCTATTGTTCTCTTTTGATTGACAGGACCTTAACCTATTGCTCAGTTAAGTGGTTTTCCATGCCATCCCTCTCTCCTCCCCCTTCTAAGAAACCGAGCACCGCTTCTAATATCAAATTAATTGACTAATTAATTACACTGATTGAAGAAATTGGCGGGAAATAGCTCAATTGTACCACTTTAGGTATTCAAGTGCTGCTTCAGGTTATTCAAATAGCCTGCTACTACAACTGTATCAATTTGATTGTCTAATTAACCAAATCGATGTCTTTCATTTTTCCTTGCCCCCCTCCCCTTCTGCAAACATTGATTTACTGACCGATTGCTGTTCATGGGATAATGTTTGTTTAAACAATTTAAGGGATACGAGGTGGTCTATCGAATATAGTTTACTTAACGAATTTGTCAGGAAATCGATTGCAATGTTTGGAATATTTAAACAATTGTGATACCTTTTCAGTCCAGTCGTGCAACGAAACACAATTACACTGTCACAGATCGGTTAAATATATGTGAAAACGTTGCACGCCTCTCGCCACCCGCGCAGGCTGCCCTGGCCGCGCACCGCAGGTCCCACGATGGCTGTCGGCTGCCTCAGCGTGCAGGCCTGTCTGTACCTGGGCAGCAGCGCACTCTGGCTCATCCGCCGGGGGACTTGGAAGCCCCGACACCCGTGTCGGCCGCTGCGAGTAGCAGCGAGCTAATCCCTAGCAACGAAAGCACGCATCCTGTCGGCGACCCGTGCTGTCTCAAGTGGTCCGTATGCGTCAACTAACCTCCGCATACCAACACACACGAGAGCCGCCTTCCTTCCAAAGCAAATGCCTGACTGTGACTCGATCCAGAAGTATGGCAGAAATTAATAATTAATTTCCGGTCACATGATCGTGATTAGGGGATACAAGGTGGACGCAGTAGCTATTTCACACGCACACAAATTGATGGCGTCATAAAACTAATAGCAGGCTGACTCGAAATATACTTAAAAAAAAAGATCTTTGCATACAGAGAGAGAGAGAGAGAGAGAGAGAGAGAGAGAGAGAGAGAGAGAGCACCGCTCTTCGCTAGAGAAGCCGATTGGTGATAGTAAGCAGAGCTTTGAGTCCAACGACTCTTCAAAGGTACAACAACGAAAACATTCTACAGTGTAAAGCTTGCGTGATACATTCTAATTCAGAGGAATGTCAATCTATAACATTTATTCCTAAATTATAAAGGTTTGAGAGAGATGATTTAACAATTCCCATTGCTCGTCCATTGTCACATTATTGGTGGCGAGGTTGCAATTTCGCCGACATCTGTACACCACTCTGATTTACTGGACCACGAAATTAACCGGTTCTGACGTCGAGTTTAGAGGTGAACCCAGGACGTGCAAAGCTGTACCCACGTACCAGTGAACAACCGTGAAAGGTGCGGCGGCAGGACGAAAGAATTCGCAGTGAGCCCTCTGACCAGTTGAGTCGGTTGGCTTTATTGAGAAAAGGGGCGCAGCTCTGCGGCGGAAAGGCCTGCCTCGAACCGTTACTTACCAACGTTGCAATTTCAAACAGTATAGCTCAGCGAGCAGCAGCATCAGCAATCGCCGTTTAACATTCACTAGAACTTGCATGGTTCATCTCCCACGAATTCGCCTGGCTAGATGACCGACCACTGTATGTCTCGCGTAAGGATCATCAGAATGACGTAAGAGATTAGGGAGCCTATAAAGGCACATAGTTCTTTATGTTTCCCTCGCGCATTTCGCGAATAGAATAGGAAACGATGTCGGTAATATTGCTACGGTGCGCCCTCCACCGTGCACAGCAGAGTATATATGTAGATCTATCCAGAGTGGCCCATGTTATGTCCGTAAGTTTCTAGGCTGCGCGTAAAGTGAGGCATTTCCGTTCGACGCACAGACAAAAGTTGTGTAAATACTAGAATGTGCAGCCTCGTTCTACTTCTTTCGCCTCGCCTGGTTTGTTAGCAGTAAGTCGTAAATATCTGCGGAACAGTCACCTTCAAATACCGCATCGCCACGCCGTGCTGGCGTGCACGCTCTCATCGACTTATGGTAACGCTCTAAATCTCTGCTCGCTCTCTCAGTGATTTGATTTGCCAGATTTTTTTTACAAGGGTTCAGTAAGGGTATGAATAGGTGTCATTACTACGGACCGCTGGCTCATATCTCTTGTTCCGTTTTTGCTCTTGACAGTAACAGTGCGAGATTTAAGTGTGAATGATTTACTGTCATCATTCTCATCAACGTACTCTGAGTACCACAATATTATATTGTGCTATGAAACCAGATTCTTCGCATTACCGACCTGTTGGACTAGACTGCTACCTCCCGCTGGTGCTATATGCAAGGTTCACGGTCAAGCTGGACTCCGACGCCCTAGAAGCAGGTGATGTCTAGTATATGCTGGCAGCTTGCACAGTTGAAGTAAAGTGCGCCGTCTCAAATGACGATGTGCACCTTAAAGACACTTACAGACAAACAGTTCGAAGCAGGAGCATTTGAGTAGTTGGAGAAGGAACAGTACAGGTTACACAGCAGTCAAAGCGTGGCAACGGTGTGCATAAGTGGATGAAGAAGTCTGCGCAGGGAAAAACCACTATTAAAGACAGCAGGCGAAATGGCGTCAACGGGTAGCCACTCGTGGAGAGTATTTTGGGTACCAACTCCATAGAGAAGAGGACTCATTCACACCACATGTGCGACACACATGACTCCACAAAGAAGTGGGTACTTTCTGACCTGCTTCCTCCGTAGTGCTGTCTTGGTGGAGAGTGAGTGGGCCGAGTCCTATTACGGCCCTCTGCGAGCTGTGACTACTCTCTTCTTCACCATCCATATGTACACAAGTACGGTTCTCGCCATTTCCGAGAAGCTTCTGGCCAAATCTAATTTTATTTCTTCAGAGTACTGTCTCAAGTCGAAAAATCTGAGTTAATTGACATTGTTCTTATTTACAAACAGTTCGTCTACCCACTTCGTCCATATTTAACTCTATCTCATACAATATTGCAGTATATGTCCCAGAAGTGTCTATTAACATTTCCTTTTGTAGGCAGTATATCATTTCCAGTATCCTGTCTCAATTTTGTTGTAACCGAGACCGAATCTACGTTATTATTTATGCAGCGTACTTACGTAATTTTATCCTCTGTATTCACTGTGACCTGCACTTGATGGTTGGTGTTACACTAAAAGGGCGTACAGTTTTACATTTCACGCAATGCACAATTTGACATAATTGTATTGCATTTAGGATCAACTGATTGTGATATCAAATTGAAAACATATTAATGCAATGTAGCGCTTCTCTGTAGATAATCTTTCAACAGCGGAAAGCCTCGCTGCTTCTTCGCAGATAATCTTTCAACTGTGGAAATCCTCCCTAGGTAGTGTCATCATTCGCCAAGTCGTCAGTACGGACCATTCAGATTTTCCCGAGGCGCTTGCTTGTGTCTGACTCCCGCGGAACTAGCCCGGGAACGTCGCGGATATGCGATCGGCGCACTTTCGCCGGAAGGCGGCCCAGTTCCACTGCGCGCTTTCACTGCCGCCGCCGCCGCAGCCGCAGCTCACGCCGCCTCCGGAAATTACTTCCTCCCGCCGGCAGGTGCCCCCACTTCCTCCCGTGTCGCCAAACATGAGGTGAAAGCCGCCGACTATGGCTGCTCTTTTGCAAATACGACGAAAATCCTCAAACTAATCAGCCTGAGGCGCTGAGCACCATGGGGCTTAACTGCTGAGGTCATCAGTTCCCTAGAAGTTAGAACTAGTTAAACCTAACTAACCCAAGGACATCACACACATCCATGTCCGAGGCAGGATTCGAACCTGCAACCGTAGCAGTCGCGCGGTGCCAGATTGTAGCGCCTAGAACCGCTCGGCCACCATGGACGGCTAATCAGCCTGAACGTCATTGTGCAGAAGCATAGGTATAAGTGCATCGAAGAGAAACTGTGTTGCAAAACCAGGTCAGCTTAGAAATGTAACCACCTATTAGATACAAAGGCAAGTGCGAAGAACGCACAGTACATTAACTGAGACAGACGAAAAATACTTTGATGGCTTTCACTATGTTGTGACTATTGTTAGTGAAACCGACATATGTTTGTATGTACAAATTCCACATGCCAATGCAACACAATAATGTCCTGTCCCATTTAACTCGCGTACACGTACAGAGCGAACGAGAAAGTACGGAATGCATCAGCAGGGTACTTCTCTTGACCTGCGTGAGGTACAGTAGTAATGCAACTATGCGGATGCCTACGGACCGGACCCAATCCGGATAATGGGATGGATCCTGAAGATAGCACATTTCCTTTTAAACAAGCTAAATTTGTGTATACATACTGCTCTAACATTAATTCGTAACTACAACACAATGTTGTTTGGATTTTCTACAGTACTGTTCCTTCAAACACTGTGGAAGGGATCCGAAAAACCGACCGGTTAAAACCTACACAGGTATTTTAACTTCGAATAACAGGTATTTGTCGGTATTTGTTTTGTCTCGGGTACAAGAGGTATTTTTTTATTTTCTTACTAATGAGAGAGTAAAAATCCTACCTATCAATTAGCAACAGCAGGAATCGTAAAAATTGTTTTTTTTAAGTAATTTTCTTCGTAAAACTTTCATTGTTTTGAAATACTGCGTTATTACACTAAACAGTAAATGGGTTCACTGCTACTTCAGTAACAATGCCGACAGAAACGAGCAACAAACACGTGCCATACGAATGGGTACGGCTTTGCTGACACAATAATGTACCTGTCATCACGTGGCGTGGCCTACTGCAACTGCGAGGGTAAGTCAATTATTATCCGCAATTTAGTTATAGTTTTGTTTATTTTGGTAGTACTGTCGTTTTACGTTGACGACGCATGCTTTGTTTATTTCTTGTTATATCTTTGCCATTTTCAAACTGTCAGATTAATTTAGGTTAGTTTCGTTACCGCTGCCGTGCTGTTATTCATGGCTGCTCCCCTGTCTATTTGCACCAAAGAAGAGCAACGTTCAGTGATCCGTTTTTTGTGCTCGGAATGCGTATCAGGGTCAGAAATTCATCGAACACTTTCGGCACAGTACGGGGACAGTGTTGTGCCACAACGGAGCGTCTACGAATGGATTGAAAAATTCCAAAACGATCGCACAAGTGTTACGCACAATGAAGGAGCCGGACGACCGTTTACCGTCACAAATGAAGAAACCACTGAGCGTTCAGTAAAACGATTCTCTTAGACAGACGATTAACTGTTGACGAAATTAGTCACGGTTCTGCCTACGAAATCATCCACAACAGATCTGGGTTTCATAAAGTTTGTGGAATATAGGTCCCAAACCAACTCACACAGTTGCATAAACAAACGCGCTTGGGCATCTGCAAAACATATTTGGATCGCTATGGTAACGAAGGGGACAACAACTTAGACAGGATCATTACTGGTGACGAGACATGGATCCATCATTACGAGCCGGAGAGTAAACGGCAGAGTATGGAATGGAAACTTCCAAATTCGCCGTGCAAGAAAAAGTTCAAGACCCAATCGTCCGCAGGAAAACTGATGCTTGCGGTCTTTTGGGACGCACAAGGTCCAGTACTGGAACATTATGGAGAAAGGGGCACAACAATAAACAGTGTACGTTACAGTGAGATGCTTACTGCCAGGCTAAAGCATGCAATTCGAAGCAAACACCGAGGATAGCTGTCAAAAGGCGTTGTGTTATTCCACGACAATGCCCGTCCGCATACTGCTGCCCACACTGCTGAAACGCCCCAGAAACTCAAATTTGAATTACTGGATCATCCTCCATTTAGTCCATATGGTCCCAATCTTGCCCCCTTCTGAATATCAATTCTTTGGTCCACTCAAACAGGTCGTCGATTTGTCTCGGACGAAGCAGTGAACGAAGCGGTGCATTCCTGGTTCGCAGCTCAACCGAGAACCTTCTTTTATGAGAGCACCAGGAAGCGTGTACAACGATTGACCAAATGCGTTGAAACCCAAGCAGGCAACGTCGAAAAATGATTTTCTTGTAAGTTTCCTATTTGATTACAATAAAATTTTTAACTACTTTGCGGATAATAATTGACTTACGTGTGTACGTGTAGTGAGCTGGACTTGCTATTAACATGAAAAATAGAGTACCACAACCTGAGTTTTCACCCTTCAGCACTGAATATCCGTAATGTTCAAGTAAGCATACGACCCTCGATTATACTTTTTTTACGTTAGGTCCGCCAGTTATGCAAAACACCGTTTTTCTCAGTACCCAAACATGTTTCGGCACCACTGTGCCATCATCAGTGGGTTTTCGTTTTTATTTATTCTGCACTGTGAACATTTTTCTTAAGTGATTATAAAATTATGTGCATTTTTCGTTCAAACCAAAGATCGTTTCCTTTCTGTAAATACCTTTACATTGGGTTGCATCAATTTTCTGGATCACTTTTCTGTTAATAACTACAGGTAGCTTGTCATCTGCAACCAAACGATGTTGATGAGAAAGTTTTTTTTGTTGAGAGTTAACCTATCTTCTAGAATGTAATTTAGTTTTTCTCGATGTTTTCGCGCCTATTTTCGTATTAACTTACGTTTTCGTGTGGCAAGCACTTCCATTCTCCGCATCATGCTGAGCTGTTGTGATGCATACGTAACTGTAACAAGTATTTTCCACAAATAACGTAGTAAAATAAACGCTACACCAGAACACAATGTGATTGTGGTTTGTTACGTGCCCCAGCCCAGTCAGTGTTCATTTGTTCACCAGAGAGTTCGGCGCCAAATTTTAATTTATTTTGTGTGTGTGTGTGTGTGTGTGTGTGTGTGTGTGTGTGTGTTTGTGTGTGTGTGTGTGTGTGTGTGTAGACTTTACCTGTTTTTTGCTGTTTCCATTTTTAAAGTTCCTTTAATGTGTTAAATAGTGTGCCCTTGCAGAGTGCAGTGTATTCGTTTAAGAACTGTTTTCCTTCTGCAATTGCTTTCTATATATGGAAGTTTTCCTCGATGGTCAGTTTGCTGTATAGGCTGTGGCTGGGTTTCGGTATTCTTAAGTCTGTTTCTATTGTGGTTGGGTGGTGGTTGCTGGCTATAAGGTGGTCAGCAAATGTGCTATGGGAGCTGCTGCTTTTTAAAGCTCTGAGATGTTCCGAATATCTTGTTTTGAAGTTTCTGCATGTTTGTCCTATGTATACTGACTGGCAAGTGTTGCATGTCAGTTCATATATTCCTGATATGTTAAATTTATCCATGGGTGTTTGTGTTCTGATCTTTTTCTGTGTTGTGTTGTCCGTCCTGTACCCTATTTGGAGTCCCTGTTTCTTTAATATGTTGCCTATTCTGTGAACAATCTTGTTATTGTAGGTATGTGCCATTTGGTTTTGTCTCTGTGTGTGTCGTTGCTCTGTTGTGTCTTGTGTGTAGTCATTGTTTGTGTTTTGTGTTGTTCTGTGCTGGGTGTGTGTGTGTGTGTGTGTGTGTGTGTGTGTGTGTGCGTGTGTGTGTGTTCATTTTTGCACTGTTTGCATATTTTTGATTTAACTTGTCTACCATATGCGTAGTATAACCATTTTCTACTGCTATTTGTTTTATTGTGTGTAGTTGTGTGTAGTTCTGTTTCTTCATGGGTGTTCTGTTTAATCTGTGGAGCATGAATCTGAAGTTTGCATGCTTATGTGTCAAAGGGTGGTTTGATAGGTTGATGGTGGTGCTTGTGATTATCGGTTTCCTGAATATTGTGAAGCTGTGTGTTGTTTGTTTTTTGTATGGTGAGATCTAGAAAGTGTAGTGTGTTGTTAGTTTCTGTTTCTAATGTGAAGTTAATTTGTGGGTGTAAGTTGTTTATTTCATTGTGTAGCTGTTCAAAAATGGTTCAAATGGCTCTGAGCACTATGGGACTCAACTTCTGAGGTCATCAGTCCCCTAGAACTTAGAACTACTTAAACCTAACTAACCTAAGGACATCACACACATCCATGCCCGAAGCAGGATTCGAACCTGCGACCGCAGCGGTCACGCGGTTCCAGACTGAAGCGCCTTTAACCGCACGGCCACACCGGCCGGCGTGTAGCTGTTCTATGCGTGTATGTGGCTCATCAATCAGGCATATTATGTCATCGACATAACGGTAACAGTATATAACTTTGTAGTTCTTTGGTTTTATTATGTTTCTAAGGATCATGTTCTCCAGGTTGTTCATGGATATGCCAGCTAGGAGGCCACTGATGGGTGTTGAGAATAGAATTCTTTGTTGAATACAAAAAAATTTGTGATGTTATGGTCTTGAGTATGTTTGTTATTTCGTTGATTTGTGTGTCTGGTATGCTTCCTTGTTGTTTTAATCTTTGTGTGATGATGTTGATTGTTTCATGCAAGCGTACATTGATGTGACGTCGAATGAATGAGGGTTGCTGTGTCCGGTATGTATATGTTCTTGATTCTGTCTATTAACTCCTTTGAGTTTTCCAGATTACTGTTGTTATCAAACGTGTACAGGTTTTCAGTAGTGTGTGTGTGTGTTTGTTGTGTTAGGTGGTAGGATGGAGCATTTCGGAAGTTAATGACGGGTCTTAATGGGATATTATCCATGTGAACCTTTGGTAGGGCATTTAAGGTGGGTGCTGTTGGATTTTTCTGTGTCATCCTCTTTACCTGACCTTTTGAGAATGTATTATCGATGTTTTTCAATGTCTATTGAATGTTTTTTTGCTTTCTTGCTGTTGAGTCACTGATCAGTTTTGTGATATTGTTGTCTTTGAGAAAATGTAGTGTTTTCTCTATGTATTCCTTTTCATCGACAAATACAGTAACATTCCCTTTGTCTGCTCTTGTTACTATGGGATTGTTCTGTTTTAATTTTTGTTTAAGTTTGCTGGCTGTGATTTCCTCTGATGTTTTATGATTAGAAATAATTGTGGATTTGTGTGTTCTGATTATCGGTGTTATTTCTGCAGCTACTAAGTCTCTTGTCAAGTTTGCATTAAAATTTGGTCCGTTCAGTTTTTCTTGTTCCTGTATCTTTATCTTTCCGTACATCAACTTTGGTTGAAAAGCCTTTCAGTTTATTCCCTTTCTAATGTGCTCTTCACCAAATTACATGCACCAGCAGTCTTTTATATGCACTTTTTGGAGATGAGCCATAAAGCCTGCTTCGTTTTCATTTTCTGTGAATAGCTTTCTGAACAGCGGTCTTCTGTAGTTTAGCTGCATAGTTTTAATTAAGGATAGGCCCGCTGGCTGAAATGAACTCATTACGCTTCGCGGCAGGAAGAGTGTTTTGAAACGTCCATTTTTATCTATCAAGAAACCTTTTTGTAGGATGAGTGGACGCACTGTCCACAATGAACATCCTTTCCCTTTGGCTCTCGCTATTTCTTTACTTCAGGTACGAAAATTGAATCGTATCTTTGGTTTATTCTTGTAAGAAATGGCATATTTTCTCACTTTTTGAAAGCCCGAAGGGTTTTCGATTTTCTTATCAACAGAAGCGGTCTTTTGTAGCTTGCCGCACAGTTAGCGTAGTTCAGCACGGCAACACGGTCTTTACTTACCCTTATGGCCAGGAGCACTAGTTTCCCTTTTTGAGGCTAAAGTCGTTTCACGCAAAGCCTTCCAAATAACGCCTGTCTCATCTGAGTTGTATAAAAGTTCAGGGTCATAAGATTCTGCCTCAATTTTGAATTTTTCAGTAAAATCTTCTGCTGCTTTTGGGTCTGCCGATAGATTTTCACCACTTAAATTTTCACCACTTAAATCCAATTCACATATACCGTGGCTTGCCATTTGTCTGCTTTAAACAAAACAAACTGTCGGTTTTCGCCACTATAAATTGTCCTTTTTCGCAAGCCACCGGTCCTGAAAAAGGGTATTCCAGTGCTCAATGTCGGAAAAAACCACTTCAACACCGCTTCAAATGTGTGTGAAATCTTATGGAACCTAACTGCTAAGGTCATCAGTCTCTAAGCTTACACACTACTTAACCTAAATTATCCTAAGGACAACCACGCACACCCACGCCCGATGGAGGACTCGAACCTCCGCCGGGACCACTCGCACAGTCCATGACTGCAGCGCCTCAGACCGCTCGGCTAATCCCGCGCGGCCAACACTGCTTCTTTAAGCTCTTTTGTTTTCTGCTGCGTTCGTCGCTTTTCTCGACTAACTTCCACCTTAATTTTCAAGGACGGAAACAAACTTTAAAACTGAGGACTTGCTTTTTTGTATCTGATGTTGTTGATGTCCTCGCGGTAAACATCTTAGCTAACTACTTACTATTCACGCCTTTGTCTAAGTGTTCAAAGACATTTTTTTTGCCCGCAAAGCTAATACATCATTTTTTTTGTATTTTACAAGAAATATGCCGCACAGTAAACTCACAGAAAAAAACAAAAGATACTGAAGACGGAGAGTATAGCGACAGATCAATGTATCCGTTGCAGTCACACTGACCAATGTAGGCCGCACTGAATGACGGACACCACGAACAAAACAATGTCAGTGGGGGATTGCTAATACAACAACGCGCGTTCTGTATTCGTTGCTCATTGGAAGATTTTTGCCTTTTAATACATCCGCTCGGGATGGATTTTAGTATGATAAAGAAAAGTTTACTGCACTGTATACTGTAATAATTGTCGAACAAAAACAATTTCATTCAGACAGTACATTTTTGTTCTTCCTCAAAGCGATCCGGATAACTGATGATCCGTGTAGTTGGAGTTTGGGTAACTGGAGATGCACTGTAATTACATCGCCGCGCTGAGTGGCCGCGCGGTTCGAGGTGCTATGTCACGGATTGCGCGGCCCCTCCCGCCGGAGGCTCGAGGCCTCCTTCGGGCACACGTGTGTGTGTGTGTGTGTGTGTGTGTGTGTGTGTGTGTGTGTGTGTTGTTATTGTTGTTCTTAGCATACGTTATTTTAAGTAGTGTGTAAGTCTAGGGGCCGATGACCTCAGCAGTTTGTTCCCTTAGGAATTCACACACATTTTAATATTTTTTTGCATTTACGTCGGAACGACAGAAGCAGAGGAACTGACGCAAACTCAATATCTAATACACGGTTTATAAGTATACCAGAGTTTCGTGAGGGTAGCGCCGTTTCGTTTTCCGTTCAACGAATCGCATCTGGATTACAGTTCGCTGTGGGATCTACGTTCCCATCGGTGCTTCTCTGAATTTCTTCAACACCTGCATTCAGGCAGTGAACGTGCCCCGCTGACGACTTGTTCACTTCACGAGAACACTCGCAACAAACTACTCATCTTAGCTGACACTGGTTTCACACTGCACAAAGAGACACCATACCCTGTCACCCACACATTTAGGCGTGGTTTTCGGATGCTACACCAAATAAGCTCACGTGAAAGGGATTTATATTTGGATTAAAATTACTTTGACAGACTGCAGTTGCTGCGGCGCTGCACGTACCCACAGATCGGGCAACAGCGAACACTTGGCGCTCGGGAAATAATTACAAATACTATTGGACGGTGGCTGGCTCCTACCACTGACGCCCTGAAACGTCAATTACAAAGCAACATTAAACACAGTACATTTCACTACCCTTCCGTTGCCGAGAAACATACAGGCTAAAGATCACGGATCAGATTCGAACCGGCACGCATCGTTACAACAACCAAAACGGAGGAAATTTTATTTCTACCTATCATACCAGCAAACATACTTTCCGAGAGATCTAAGAGTTAACGATTTCGATCTGAATGTTCAAATTATCTTACACCAATGCCACGGTGAAACCGGCGTAGACAATTCACGTAGGAACATTCTACCAGTTTCCTGAAGCCAAATGTCCTCAATTTAGGTCAAATCATCTAGTCCCTAAATATTGGCAAAACTATAGGGGATGCTTACCGTAGACGCGTCCTCCTGGTCGAAAAACCACTGAACGCATACAGCGGCCTTAAAGGCGGGAAAATACGCCACAACTGCAGCGCGAATGAATGAAATCGCTCGCGGAATGAAAGGAGCAGTACAGACCAGCACTCTGTGGCCGCGGGCGGCAGCCATTACGTAAGAAGCGCGCCGATGCGCGGCGCTGACAGCTGCCAAGTTCAGACCAGCAACTCCGTGTGGCAACCGCAGGCGCGGCGCAGGGCTGGGGCTGGGGCTGGGGCTGGGGCTGGGGCTGGGCGGGCGCGCAACAGCACGCAGTCACCTCCGGCGACATCGACCGATTGTGGACGCTGCAACTAGCTGAGACTCGCGTCAACCTCCTCGTTACAAACGTACACACAAAATATTCTCTGCGCACTTAGCGCGTCAAATTACAATAAAAACTCTAGCTTTCGACCATAATTGTCATCCTCTTCGTCTGGAATAACTGTCCGTCGTGATGCTGTTCTTAGGGATCGCTGGATGGATTTCTCTGCAACCACTCAACGTCGAGGGCTCGTTTCCGTGCAGGACTAAGGCTGTGGCCACTATGAGGTTAAAGTTCCTCGTGATCTCTAATGGTTCTTCGATGACAGCCGGTACTTTCTTGGGACAGTATTTCTGTTTACACCACAATTTAATGTTCAATCGTGTCTGCGCTCAGCAAACGACGAATTTGTCTAAAACGTCATTTCTGATGTGCCTTTGCGTTCTGCAGAACGTTGGGAGATGGTACGAGCTGGCAGACCGATTCGTTGCTTCTGCCCTGACAAGGCATTCAAATTCCAGAGATCGTGTGGACGAAACTCTTCTTAACTGGACGCAGTATTTCTCGTGTCTCCTTGTGGGCTGGCCTGAGATGTAAGTCATTGTGTGACGGCTTGTGGTACACAGTGGCCGTTCTGCTGAAACGTGAAGAAACAGCAACGCTCGTTTCGTCTGGGTGCTGTGCACTTCATCCGTGAAGTTTCGAAGAGCTTCCATACCTTGCGGCCAGGTCGTAACCGTGTCAGTAGGCATTCCTCGAAATGCAGACTGTCCGACTGCAACTACACAAGGGACGGCGGCTCTGCTCTGTGGCGCACGGAAGCGACCTCTGGGCGTGCGGGACTGCAGAGAGAGTCCGTCGCCGTCACAATCTCTGGCAACGCGGCAGTCTGACCGAGACACTGGGGCTTATCCGTGAAAGATCCAGTTTTTAATTCTTATCTGAGACAGTGAGTACAACGAGAATATTTTATACGGCCGTACCATCGCGAGAAAATTAGTTCCGTCATTCTGAAGCAAAATTTAATGTGCCATCGACCCAGCCATTCGAGGCGGACCACAAACTGAGATAAACTACACGACGAAACTAATATGCCGCGACCATTTCAGAGGAGTCATTCGTCTTAAGACCACGAAAAACCGGACTCATCGATAGCTGGACGCTCTATCCGAAAGTGAGCCACATGTCAAACACGCCACGTATTCCGGTAATATGAGCTGACTTCCGTTTCCGAAAAGCTTCACGAGAGGCTCGTGTGGTAACAAGGAGCAATACGAGTTTTGTGTGGACGCGTAGCCCATATTACTGGTTATTAATGGATAAGTAGTTAGATGCCAGAAGACTGCGATTTCGGAAACTTCGTTGCTATCATCCGCTGTCCCCCAGCGTCACAGTCAGAAGGAGAGGTCAAAGTGGCCAGCCAGACGCCGCGCCGGCCCGTCAGGCTGTCTACGTCTGTTCACGCACATTACTTCATGCGCTCTGAAACGATCGAAAACGGGGAACCGTCTGGCAGCAACACGCCCAGGCGGCGACTGACTCTTGCGTACTACTAGGCTTTCATCTTTTAGTTACTCAGTTCATTAGTTACATGCCCCACAGATAATTTTAACGATTTATGGTAATTACGTGGGAGGAGTCAGTTTACAATGTACTTGTACATATCCAGCATTAACTGCCATGAACATATTTTTGAGTCCTGCTCATGCAACTTCACTAACAACTGCCGCGTTTTTTGCAGGATAACGGTGTTTTTTGTCTATCGAATCGAAGGAGTTGTGCAGCAAAAACAGTTTTAGTTAGATTTCACACTCCCAACCTGTCTAACATATTACTGGGAAAATGATCAACCATTTTCCTAGCTGCACACTGAACTCCTTTCCGAGTCACTGGCAGCTTCAGTAATGGGTAATGCTCATTTTTTCCCCCTCTGGTGTTGTAGGTACGGATATTAATATTCCTCTCAAATTTTGATGGCTTACTTATGACGAATCCTACTAGCGATTATATTTATTGTGATGGTGCAGTCACAACACCAAACTCCTTGAACAAGTACTTACATAGAATCCACGGGAGAAAACCGTATATTATTCTTACTACTCCCTTTTCTCCAATCAACAATTTTTTTCAACGTTATGAGTTACCCCACAAAATTCTTCCATGAAAACTGAGTGCAAATTCGAAAAATGTGTCACGAGGATTATTCGTACGTTTCGAAGACTAGCAGTTACACGAAAAAGCAAAAGCAGGTGAACTTAACTGTTTGAGCAGCTCAGTAATACGATTCTCCCCAATTCTCCCAGTTCAAGCTATCATCAATACGAGTATGTATGTGCAAAAATTTGCATCCTACCCTCATTACTGTCTTCTGTTCATGTGCTATTGCAGTTATTGGTATGTGCCTGTTTATTGTACAGAATATAGTGAGTTTACTGAAACTTTAGGGAGAGTCCACTTTCAGAGAACCACTAAAATCATTCTTCGAAAAGTATCATTAATAATCTCTCCTGTTGCTTTAATGGGGTTTAGTATAACACTATTATTAACTGTAAAAAGCAACAATTCTGCTTGATGAGTGTTAAGTGGAGGATCATTCACATATATGAGAAATAGGAATGGAGCCCAAATTGAACCTTGATGGACTCTGTTAAATTCTCCCCAGTCACTAAAATTCTCTCCTACTCCAAAATTGTTTGAGTGTTTCAGTTCCTCAGCCTAACTTTTCGCACTCTGTTTATTAAGTACGATTCAAAGCAGCTGTGTGTTAAGTTATCCATTCCATGAAACTTAAGTTTTTCCTAGACTGTAACATGAACTTCACACTCAGCCTTGAAAAGACAACCGAAATTACGAACTGGTGATATTTTCTTGTTTAAGGCTTGTAGTATTTGGTGAATGAAAGTATATTCACACGCATTATCAGTCGACCAGCTCTTCTACAATTTAAACTATGATCTATACATAGTTTCTACCTAAGAGTGAGACTACTCTTGAATACATTACTTTTTAGACTATTTTGGAAAGAGACGTCAGTGAGGAAGCTGGATGTTAATGATTTCAATATTTCTTACAAAGAGAATAAACAATTCCATATTTTACTCTGCCGGTAAAATTCATTGTGCCAGCGATGCACCACACAGCGGAAGGTTGGGTAAAGTAGTCAGGGTGGGAGAAACGACCACCGCATGTAGTTTTTGCCCGGAACCGCGTTGCAGCCTGCCGACAACTACTGTTCAGACTAGTTCTAATGTATACAATTATTAAGATCGGAGAATTTGACAGACAAGGCATGTTCCGTTATTTATTTCATTTTTGTCACCTCGCTTGTACGTAGAATAATACTTTTTTTTATCAAATCGATGTTTAAAGATTTTTTTTTTCAATTTGTTAGCTTCATCTGTGAGCCACTAATGCCGAGATTGTGTCTGATCGGGAAAAGTGGCCACAATACTGGTCAAGAAAAGGGCCACGGCGTTTACCAGAATACGAATTAGTTACTTCCACAACCATGCATAAACAACAGATCAGATTGACTTCTAACCCTTTTATATAAAAAAACTGTCATCCGTCATACCACCCTTTTTGACGATTTTGAATTAATTAACTTATATTATTCAAAACTGTCTCTGTTCCGTTGTATGTGGCCCAACACAAAAATCCGATTGAAAATGGTCTGTTGCAGCCTCTTGGTATTGTTTCATACAAAAATTGGCTCTAAGCACTGTGGGAATTAACATCTGAGGTAATCAGTCTATTAGACTTAGAAATACTTAAACCTAACTAACCTCACGACATCACATACACCCACGCCCGAGGCAGCAGCAGCAGCAGCGCGGTTCCGGTCTGAAGCGCCTAGAACCGCTCGGCCACAAATTGTTTCATACACTAGGGCATCAAGACACCTACAAAATATGTCGCAAGTCCAGAAATCCGAACAATATGTGATGCTGTTGCGATGGCACACACGGCAGCAGTACCGGCCTCGATGGAGAAATGTGTTCACTATGTAACCTTTCAAAAAAATGCATTTAGTTCGCGAATATTATTTCTTTTTTTGCTTAAAGGTATTTAGTGTGATACCATATCACATGTACGATTTAAAATGTGTAAGCGCCAAGCCATGGCTTGTTGTAAATTCAATTTCCCGTATAGTGTGCACTATACACCACTTTCCCCTATATCACTACGGACATTACACTTAACAATTAAAACTCTTCAGAATTCTGTCTGAAATTATATGAGAGAGAGAGAGAGAGAGAGAGAGAGAGAGAGAGAGAGAGAGAGAGAGAGGAGAGAGAGAGACATGGGAAGGTGTCTAGCGACGCTCTTTTTAGTCGAATTAGCACCCTCAGTGATTACTTGCGACTCCGCAATTACACCAACAGTAATGAAAACCTGGTTTCGTCTTGACCACGTTTTACCTGCATACAACAAGCAAACGTACAGCCAAGTTGTACGGTGTATGCACGTAGAACGCGATCAAGATGGAGCAGTGTATTAATTAGTGCTCCATGTTTCGCTACGTGCTGCAGTGGTAACCTCTGAAAAGCACACGACCCTAGCGCGCGCTCTCTTCCTGACCTCCTGCGGCCCAGCCGCGGCGACAGAACGGAGCCGCACAGTGCCGCCCACGTGGGGAACGGCTTCGGCACATGGACAAGTTTTCACTGAGTCCACAAACGGGCTACGGTTCAACACAGGAATGTAAACAAGCTGTCGACGTGCTGCATAGCTGCTGGCCGTAATGACACAGACGGCAGTTAGCCAATGGTAAACAAAAGTGATATTCCAACCTAATGACGTCCCAATGTGTCTGAACAGCATCGCAGTAGTTCAGCTGTAACGGAGCGAGAGCCGCACGTCCACATCCGGAACATCGCAAAGCTGTAGAGGCAGAATCTAGAGTTATTATTCCGCAGTATTTCCACCCGTAACGCGTGTAACTACCACGGAAGCGAGACACAATGCTTCTGTACCGAATTACATGTCGGCATCACATTTCGACAGGACATTTACAAAATTTTACGAATGTTAGTTCAAGTACAGGGGCATCGTTTCTTAAGATTAACTGAAACTGAGATTTTACATCGATCGTAAAGGAAACCAAGTTCTAAATTTCTGCAATGTCCGTATTACTGACGTTTAAGTGGCACTATTCACACGATACTCTTATGTATTCTCACGTTTTGTAAAAAGGATTCGGCGCGAATGCCGACGGCGTTACCTTAGTAATCCGCCAGGACGCTGACTAAGAAGACTGCGCCGTGACTGCACGGTACCAATACGTGTTGTACTTATCCTCTGAACTGGTACTTGAGGATCTACACCTCGCTTGCTGCTACCTTTTTCGTCCTAACTCTGAGTTTCGGCAAGGAACGGAAGAAACCAAAACAGGATGAGTCAGCAAGGGAGGTACATGCCTTAAGGGGTGTTAGTATTCGTGATTCTGAACAAAAAAATTCATATGGACGTAAGCCCTATTCCGATTGATTTCCGAGATAGAACGCCTGCGACGTTAGTTTCGTATGTTTTTCCTGAATAACTCGAAAACTGCTGCCCCTAGCGAAAATGTCTATCAGTTGCAAAATTAAGCCATCATTAAATTTCCTACAAAAAGATCCTACTCAGTTTTTCTTTGGGGCTAACAGTTTGCACGGAGAGAGCGAGAGAATAATGAAATTCTCGCGCAACGCTCATGCGCTGTATCTTAGGTAGTTTTTGTGGGCCAATTCGAGGTACCTCCCCGGCTTGATAGACAACAAGTGTCCTGCGTCAAGCTGTTCGTCTCAAATTCCTCTACACTAATGAGGTACATAGTAAACAATGACAATGTAGTGAAAACACAGAAAAATAACCATGTACATCTCGCAAGCCATTCGGAATAGGCTTTATGTCCATTAGAAGCTTTTTGTTCAGAGTAACCAATACAATCGCCGCTCAAAGCATGTACGAGGCGTATTCAAAAAGTAAGGTTCCATTAGGCGCGAAATGGAAACAACTGTAAAAATCCTATGGAACTTTGCTCAGATGTGTTGGGCAGTGTCTTTAGCATGCCCGTCGATCGTTTCACGTCGCTCTTTCCAGTTCACAGTGCAAAGTGATCACGCAGAAATGCCCGCCAAGGACGTGAATCTCGTGAGAGATTTCGCCTGAAGCTATGCAACCCACATAAGATAAATGTCATGCGTCTCTTTCTTCAAGACAATTTTCAGCAGCATTCTGCAGGGGCAATAAACACGCTCCTCGAGCGTTTTCCATGGGAAGTGTTTGATCACCCACAACACAGCCCTTAATTGGCTCCCTCCGTTGTTCATATCTGCTCATATGAACCGCTGGCTACGAAGACCGTATTTTGGCACAAACAACGAAAGGCAGACCAGCGTGGAGATTTGGTGGAAAGCACAGGTGGCCACTTTCTGTGATGAAGGTACTGGAAAGTTTGTACAACGCCACGGCAAATGTCTCAGTCGGAGCGACGACTATTTAGACAGGTAGCTGGAAGGTGTGGCTAACTGTTGCGAATAAAAAAAAAATTCTGATTTATCTCGTACACTGTGGTTTCCATTTCGCAACCGATCGGACCTTACTTTCCGAACTGCCCTCGTACCTCTCCTCCTTGCTCACCCTGTATACACTGTAAGAATGCTCAATGGAGGCACCCAAGATGCTTTGCGACGACCGCTGAAGGCAATATTTTATTGACGGACATCAACAACTTGGAAGATTATGTTAATCTATTACCTCCAGCAACCCACTGATCTCAGAAGGCACAAGGTTCCCCCCCCTCTCTCCCCCTCCGCACCCCCTCCCCGCTCTCTCTCTCTCTCTCTCTCTCTCTCTCTCTCTCTCTCTCTCACACACACACACACACACACACACACACACACACACGCGTAACACTGTTTGCCCTATCCGACGAACCATTTATGTAACAAAAAGGGAAAACACAGGGCAACAACCCCAATTGCAGCAAGGCTTAGCTCGGAACGAACGAACCTTGCTGCCAGTGATTGTACCATACAAACAAAAATAACTAGTCGCTTGTATTATCTGGCACAAGAACTGCACAAAAAACCTAACGCAATAGCGACGAACATCCAAACAGCTCTCATTTGCTTTGTAGTGAGAAATCATATTTTTAAGATCGAATTCGATGCATTAGCATTGGCAATGAGAAACGTGTGATGTGAGTTAACAAACGTGGCGGCAAAATTTAAACGTTGCTAATTAACAGCTGTTTGAACCAAATGCGCAGCCAGCACCTGCAGATGCGCGAGTGTTAACACCAAAGAACTCTCATAGTTTTACACTATCGGTGAATCCGAATGATATTCCACCGTCATACCCCACGTGAGAACACTGTATGTTCTTCAGGGACGACAGACAACTGTCTAAGAACGAAATATACCTGCAACTGACACGCAATTAAGAAAGGAATGTAACAGAACATGGAAAGCCGCAGGTAAGTTGAAACACTGCGTGGTGAAGCAGCTGCAGCAAAAATCTGTCGGAATAGTCATGGGTGACTGGAATTCGGTAGTAGGGAGAGAAGGAAACGTAGTACGTGAATATGGATTGGGGCTAAGAAATGAAAGAGGAAGCCGCCTGACAGAATTTTGCACAGAGCACAACTTAATCATAGCTAACACTTGGTTCAAGAATCATAAAAGAAGGTTGTATAAATGGAAGAATCCTGGAGATACTGACAGATTTCAGATAGAATATATAATGGTAAGACAGAGATTTAGGAACCAGGTTTTAAATTGTAACACATTTCCAGGGGCAGATGTGGACTCTGACCACCATCTATTGGTTATGCACTGTAGATTAAAACTGAAGAAACTGCAAAAAGGTGGGAATTTAAGGAGATGGGACCTGGACAAACAAATAAAACCAGAGGTCGTACAGAGTTTCAGGGAGAGCATAAGGGAACAATTGACAGGAATGGGGGAAAGAAATACAGTAGAAGAAGAATGGGTAGCTTTGAGGGATGAAGTAGTGAAGGCAGCAGAGGATCAAGTAAATAAAAAGACGAGGGCTAATAGAAATCCTTGGGTAACAGAAGAAATATTGAATTTAATTGATGAAAGGAGAAAATATAAAAATGCAGTAAATGAAGCAGGCAAAAAGGAATACAAACGTCTCAAAAATGAGATCGACAGGAAGTGCAAAATGGCTAAGCAGAGATGGCTAGAGGACAAATGTAAGGATGTAGAGGCTTATCTCACTAGGGGTAAGATAGATACTGCCTACAGGAAAATTAAAGAGACCTTTGGAGAAAAGAGAACCACTTGTATGAATGTCAAGAGCTCAGATGGAAACCCAGTCCTAGGCAAAGAAGGGAAAGCAGAAAGGTGGAAGGAGTATATAGAGGGTCTACACAAGGGCGATGTACTTGAGGGTAATATTATGGAAATGGAAGAGGATGTAGATGAAGATGAAATTGGAGATATGATACTGCGTGAAGAGTTTGACAGAGCACTGAAAGACCTGAGTCGAAACAAGGCCCTGGGAGTATACAACATTCCATTAGAACTACTGACGGCCTTGAGAGAGCCAGTCCTGACAAAACTCTACCATCTGGTCAGCAAGATGTATGAGACAGGCGAAATACCCTCAGACTTCAAGAAGAATATAATAATTCCAACCCCAAAGAAAGCGGGTGCCGACAGATGTGAAAATTACCGAACAATCAGTTTAATAAGTCACGGATGCAAAATACTAACGCGAATTCTTTACAGGCGAATGGAAAATCTGGTAGGAACCGACCTCGGGGAAGATCAGTTTGGATTCCGTAGTAATATTGGAACACGTGAGGCAATACTGACCTTACGACTTATCTTAGAAGCTAGATTAAGGAAAGGCAAACTTACGCTTCTAGCATTTGTAGACTTAGAGAAAGCTTTTGACAATGCTGACTGGAATACTCTCTTTCAAATTCTGAAGGTAGCAGGGGTACACCGTATTAGGCATGGTAATGTTGTGTGTCTTTGGCATTTCCATATTTCTGTCCACACCCTGTAATAATTCTACTTCCCGAAAAGGAATCTGTTGGCAGGTATCAGTATTACACAACTGTTAGTTTAATACATGTTGGTTGCAAAATACGAACGTGTATTATTTACAGAGGGCTGGAAAAACGTAAAGGCCAACCTCAGGGAAGATCAGATTAGATTCTGTAAAAATGTGGGTGGCAATGTCGACCCTACGAGTAATCTTAGAAGATAGGTTAAAGAAAAGTTGTGTCTGAATTCCTAAGGGACCAAACTGCTTAGGTCATCGGTCCGTAGACTTACACTATACTTAAACCAACTTAAACTAACTTAAGCTAAGAACACACACACACACACACACACACACACACACACACACATGCCCGAGGGAGGGCTCTAATCTCCGGCGGGAGTGTTAAAGAAAAGCAACCACGTTAATACCACTTGTAGACTTAAAGAAAGCTCTTGAGAAGGTTGACTGGAACACACACTTTGGAATTTTGAAGATAGCAGGGGTAAAACAGAGGTGGCAAAAAGGTTATTTACAACTTGTGCAGGAAGCAGACGGCAGCTGTACGAACTTGTACGAACTGAAGGGCACGAAACGGAAGCAATGCTTTAGAAGGGAGCGAGACATAGTTGTAGCCTATGCTCGATCTTATTCCATTTGTACAATGAGCAAGTAGTACAGGAAATGAAGGAGAAATTTCGACACGGAATTGAAGTTCAGGGAGAAGAAATAAAACGTTTAAGGTTTGCCTATGGCATTGTAATTCTGTCAGAAGCAGCAAAGGATTTGTAAGAGCAGTTGGACAGAATGTATAGGTCCTTGAAATGAGGTTATAAGAGGAACATTAACAAAAGCAAAAGACGGGAAAGATAATTTAGTCAAATTATATCAAATATTGCGGAGATTACATTAGGAAATGAGACACAGAAGTTGGGAGACGGTTTGTACTATTTGGGGAGGAAAATAACTAATGATGGCAGAAGGAGAGAGGATATAAAATGTAGACAGGCAATCGTAAAAAAAAAGGTGTTTCTCAAAGAGAGTGCTTTTGTTACCGCTGAATTTAAAAGTAAATGCTAGAGTATCTTTTCTGAAGGTCCCAGAATGAGATTTTCACTCTGCAGCGGAGTGTGCGCTGATATGAAACTTCCTGGCAGATTAAAACTGTGTGCCGGATCGAGACTCGAACTCGGGACCTTTGCCTTTCGCGGGCAAGTACTCTACCATCCCGAGTTCGAGTCTCGGTCCGGCACACAATTTTAACCTGCCAGGAAGTTTCTTTTCTGAAGGTGTTTGGCTGTAGTGTACCCTCGGCTGAATCTGCTGTTCAGAAAAGAAGAGAACAGAAGCTTTTGAAATAGTTGCTGAAGATTAAATGGGTAGATCGGATAACTAATGAATTACTAAATGGAATTTGGGAGAGAAGAAGTTTATTTCACAACTGGACTAAGAGAAGGGTTCGATTCATAGCATACATCCCCTGAGGTATGGAGGAAACTTTGGTCAGGTAATGGAGCGACACTAAGGCTCTGGAGTCCAGTGAATAGTTTCAGTAGTTATTCGGAGATGGAGAGGATTGCCAGGATATGCATTCGTTGAGGACTGCATTAAATCGGGCGTCGGACACGAGACCACAGCGGCTATTTAAGACGTTACATGAGGCTCGCCCGTCAGCTGGTAACTTGAGCCAGCGGATCGGCGCTGAGACAGAGCTGGCTGGTGTGCCGGAAGAGCGCCCACTCGCCGGGACAATGGCGGCCGGCGTTTCCAATTCGGAGGCGCGGCCTGCGACGCGGATTAATTGTTCAGATACGGCGGGGCGGCGCGTTCCTGCCTGCATTCGCTGGAGCCGCGGTTTCCCTCGGCCGTAGCAACTTCCACCGCAGAAATGCTGCAGAGCCGACGTCTCTGCAGGTCACGACTTGACAAGCAGAAGCAGTAGCGCAGCAGTGTACACTTAAACAACAGTCATGACTGGCAAGGGTGTCACGCACGTTCACCGTTTGACAAGTTATGATGCCGTGCCTTTCACATCTCAAAAAGGTACCCAGTACGTGCAACAACTATTAACTCTTCAGAATTTCTTTCACCACTAAATTACTTTTATTATTTACATTTCTTATAATGTCTCATTCTAACAATTTCAACTCTACTACCTACGTATGTACTGTTCAGCAGCATTCATTATTACACTGAACAGTGGCTTATATAACATAATTCCAACCTGTATATGTGTTTCCTGACATACCTGACTGAAGATATCGTGATAACACACCAGAAAACAAAGCTAGAAATGAGAACAACAACATTATCATGAATTCCACTGGAGAGGATGTGGTATCGATAGCTTAGGTCCGCTCTGCTAGCCTGGCACTACGAGAGACGCCGACGACAGCGCCCTCTGGCCGGCGCTGTCGAGGCCTGCGAGCTCCGCGACTGCTTCAGCACATTTCATCAGGTGCAGCCAGCCAGGACACTTGGCTTCAGTTTGCTCTCCATACGACGGGTCTAAGACTTCGCATCTATACAAGGTTATATAGTGTTTTTGCACCAGTAAACCATTTTCTTGCAGCACCGACTTGTATTACCTTTCCCCGTTGCTATCCACGCGCCGCCTCCCAGGCGGGATACAAAAGAGGACACGGATGGTACAACTGAAATATTAAGAGTGTGGCATAAAAAGAAGTTTAGAGCTCTTTTAACTAAAATAATCAGTACCGAAAACACGTCCGCCAACAAATCGGATTATAAATTTCATGAAAAAGTTGCTAATTAAACAAATCGTGCCCTTAATAATGATGAAATGAATTTATCAGAGGGACGACTCAAATATCTACCGGAAAAACGTCAAGCCACCGATGTAGTTTCCACGATAGGCCGCACAAAAGTAACACTGACACGGTGAGAGTTCCTACGATAGAGCAAAAGAGTATAGCTGGTAAAATTGGCAACGTGAGACTCTTATTCAACAGGTAATATAAAGAAGAAAAATAACAGAAACAAGAAATACAACATACGCAGAACATTAACAAAAAACTAAAACCATGTAATGCCTTAGCATTAAAAGCATACAAAGGTGATACGATTGTATTGATGAAGAAAAATCGGTGCTGATATTGAACAAATTGTGTAAGCAGCTGCTAGCAATAAAAACAACGCATTAGAATATCTCCAGGTTTCGCTGCCACACTATAATTAGAGGACACATTGGACCTCCGTGATTAGCTGCAATTTAATTATAACCGCTAAGTGTATAGGAAGACCCCACAAACCGCTTCTAATTATTAATTAAAAGAGTGATCAAGAAATCTGAATCTGTTGACACAAAAAGAACAGAAGAGATATACAGTCACGAACCAAAATGCCTCAAGATAAGGGCGCAAGTGGAAGTACACAAACTAAATGTCTCAATTAGATCGATTGTAAAGTGAATGAGCAGCACTCTTCACTTAATTGAGAAAAAGCTAAACAAATTTGTGTGCAACAACTATACACACAATAACCAAAATACTGTCAAAAACTGCACAAATTTACTTAAAAAAATTAAAGGGGCAAAAATGCCATACAATATTACACTCTTTTCTTTGGACATAACTAATCTATATACCATTATGTCCATTGATGAGATTACCGACACCGTAAAATAAAACCTCCTGAAAGAGAAAAAGAGTCACGAGTGGAAGTCTACGAATTAGTGGAATTACTAACCGTGTTATTATTCCAAAATATTTTAGCGACAATGGCCAATATTCGCACAGAAACATAGTCTTGGAATGGGTAGTTGCTTATACTGACATACTAGGAAATATATTTTAGCATATATATTTCTAAACTACCAAGAAAAAATCTTTAAACAATAAAATCACTGGAAAAGGACAGTAATACACACAGTCCAGTAATCTCAATGTGATCAAGTGTCGAAAGCCGGAGTAAGCACCTTTTGCAGTACCGCCATGCAAGAAGAGAGCGAATGAAGTCCGTAAAAGTACCCACTGCAATGTGGAGCCATTCTGACTCCAGTAGTGTGGTCAGCTATGCTAGGACCCACGGCACTAACAATCCCATCGAGGTTGTCCCACATATTCTAGCTCGGGTTTAAATCCGGCTAGTTTGGTAGTCAGGCTCTTTGAACCACACATGTACGATGCCAGTTGTGTGATGGATGCACTGCACCGTACTGCTGGCCTTCATCCAGAGGAAACAATAAACATGTAGCAGTGGACGTGATCCCCGAGGACGGATGTACTCTTGTGTCGACCCACTGTGACTCCCTGAATGACGAGATCACCCGGGGAATACCGTAAAAACATTCCCGCGACTGTAACGCTCCCTCCTCCAAACTCGACGCTTCCAGTGGTTGTTTCAGGGCCGTATACATCAATGGCCGTCTGTCGGGTGGAGTATAAAACGTGATTCGTCTGGAAAGACGGACAGTTGCGGTCGTGGCGTGCGAGTTCCTGCTATCGTCGGCAGTGAACAGCAGCCGGCACGAGTCTGTGTGGACCAGGTGCCTGCCGCAGAAGCCACGCGCAGCCAAGTCTGCTGAACGGTCATTCAGCTGACAGTGTTGTAGTCCCTGGTGGCCAGCTGCTCGACAGTCTACATCTCTGCAGCTGGCGTTCACCCACGTCACCTATGGTCTGTGGTGCAATTACAGTTACCTTGGCATCCGTTGTGGACAGTGCTAGTTTGTCATGCACGGTATACTTTAACCACAGCAGCATGCGAACTGTTTATAAATCTAGCAGTTTCACAAATGCTTCCACCCTTGGCCCGCTTTGTTCCCGCATTACGACTACGACTGCCATGTTTTCCACCGCACCCTGACACGCTTTACCTACTCTCCAGTGCTGGTACGGCCACCTGTCGTCTGTGAGTGGTTACTGCATGCTGACGTCGAACAATCGCGACGGTCACATTAATGTGACTGGACCCTGTACTGTCTGACAAGGGAACCTCCCCATCGCACCCCCTCAGATTTAGTTATAAGTTGGCACAGTGGATAGGCCTTGAAAAACTGAACACAGATCAATAGAGAAAACAGAAAGAAGTTGTGTGGAACTGTGAAAAAAAAATCAGCAAAATATACAAAGTGAGTAGTCCATGTTCGACATAGGCAACATCAGGAAAAGCGTCAGCGCAGGAGCTCCGTGGTCCCGTGGTCAGCGTGAGCAGCTGCGAAACGAGAGGTCCTTGGTTCAAATCTTTCCGCGAGTGAAAAATTTACTTTCTTTATTTTCAAAGTTATGATATGTCCATTCGCTCACTGACGTCTCTGTTCACTGTAATAAGTTTAGTGTCTGTGTTTTGCGACCGCACTGCAAAACTGTGCGATTAGTAGACGAAAGGACGTGCCTCTCCAATGGGAACCGAAAACATTTGATCGCAAGGTCACAGGTCAATCGATTCCTCCACAGGACAACACGTCTGATATATTCTATACGACACTGGTGACAGATAATAATTGTCTGAAAATAAAAACTCTTCACTCAATGGAAGACTTGAACCCAGGACCTCTCGTTCCACAGCTGCTCACGCTAACCACGGGACCACAGTGTTCCTGAGCTCGCACTTTCCTTGATGTTGCTTATCTTGCACATGGACTACTCAGTTTGTGTATTTTGCTTATTTTTTTCATAGTTCCACACAACTTCTTCCTGTTTTCTCGATAGATCTGTGTTCAGTTTTCAAGGCCTATCCACTGTGCCAACTTATAACTAAATCTGAGGGGGGTGCGATGGGGAGGTTCCCTTGTGAGATATGTAGATGACATTACCATTCTGTTTAATGAATCAGTGGAGAAAATTAGGAACTTAGATCAACAGTTTAACAATACGCAAAAAATATCACTTTCACAATCGAACACAAAGTTAAAGGCAGCATTAATTTCGACTGAACTGACGCACTCACTGATTCGGCACATACTTTCTAAATCTTCCACTAACCCGAACTACCTACATTATTTTATAATAGCCTTTGTCACCAATGGACCCACGAAGGTGCATACTTTAGATCAGCCGTAGATCTAATCACCCAATACCCACTCAGCAACACCAATACTAAATCAGAACTAAACAAACAGGGCAGTGCCAATAATTACTGACTACAACAAAAAGCCAGTCGGCGGACTATGTAAAAAGAAATTAAATACCAAATGAAGAACATTTAAACACGAAATTACGCTGACGAAGACCGAAGAAAAGAAGAAAGTTATACTTTTAGTACTTCAATACTAAGGCCAGACGATAAATTAGAAATTAAAGCAAACGTCAGTTCTATACCAGAAACACTTTAGGAGTAAACATCACTTATAAAATAGTCAAAACACAACGATATAATCTTTCTGGTGTTTACAAAAGCGAATGCACCGAATGTACGAAAGCCTACACTGGACAGACAAGCAGAACTTCTCTAACAAGTTCTAGAAAACACACGAATGTAAGCAAAAACAACGATTCTGCTTTCGGCAGGCTCCTAAGAAATAAACACTCCACTGAAAATAAGGAGAGAATACTCACTACTTTTACATAAATCTTACAAATGCCAATCTATAGATATTTTAGAAAAAAATAGAAATGTACTTTCATAGGACTGAGCTCCCAAACAACTATTAGCAAACAAACAGAATTGCACAGCAAAAAACTCTTTGAAAATTTCAATAGCACCTTAATCAGCATATAGAACGCACTCCATCCTCTATTAACCACTCACCAAATACGCGACTGCATACTAGTCATTGAAAATATGGTTATAACACGAGGTCAATACTGTAGTATGTACAAGTAATTATAGAAAATTAGGAGGGCAGTGAACTTTTCACGTCGAGATTTTCAAATACACCTACACGTACAGTCTGTAACTCGCTGCAAAGTGCGTGACAAAGGATACTTCCCATTTACTACGTATGAGGGCTTCTACCGGTTCCAGACGCATATGGAATGCCGATGGAACGACTGCCTAAAAGCCTCTGTTCGCACTGCAGTTAGTCTAATCCTGTGGCATTTATTTGTTCACTGTGTAGATGATACGATTCCCAAGATGAAGTTGCTTTATGTAAACACAGGAAGTAAATCGGATAGAAAAGTCAGTGCAGTCACACGATTATCCAAAACACTAAAAAGGATGCTGCCTGGCGTACTGTGTCTTATTTCTGTGGTCGGTAATTTGGTGTCACCATCTGAAAGACATCACTTATACTGTGAGCTAAAACTGTTTGTATTTTTATTGGTAGGACTGTAGAGATTGTGGTTAAGATAACGGTGATCTCGTAACCGACGTGCACAGTAAACTGAACATCTGCTGCATCCGAGACGTCAGTAGTGGGGTAAGTCAGCTCTGGCGCAATATTGATATCAAATTAATTATCTAATCAATTAATTACCACTTAACGCTGATGACGCCGTGGGTTTTTCGCAGCCAGCACGTAGGTCTCCTCAGGGAACACCCACCACTCCTGTGATGCAATCCTAGATGCCTGCCTGCGAAAAAATGGCGGGATATTCTCATCAGGTACAAAAATATCTGTTCTTACCCGCCACGCTCTGCATCACAGGACTACAAGGTTAAACTCATTTTTAGCCCACGACGAAGTGTAAGAACATACTCTACCTCTGTCAAAGGATGCCTTCTCACCTTCCAACTCTTTCTGAAAGTAAAAAAATCCTTCGCTGCATAAGAAGTCTCCCAAGAGAACGACACAGAGAAGTTGAAAATATCAGGTTTATACTGCGTAACACTTTATAAATTCAATAATACAGCTGATTTTATTACGATGATCATCTTGCCCTATGCAGGTTCTCTAACAAGATCTCACCACAACAAAAAATGCGCTGTTGACACCTCTCCAGTTTCCAACTCTCTCTCTCTCTTGAAGTAAACAAATGTCTCGTCACATATGAAGTCTCTCTCACAGTAACAGCACACAGAAGTCGTAAGTATTTGTCACTTTATAAATTCCATAATACAGCTGACTTTTTTCAACGATCATCTCGCACTGTGTAGGTATTGTGTTGTACTGAACTGAACTGGGGACCTGGAAACGACGGAGACGCTTCATCCCCGCCGTGGCCTCTGTGGTACACAACGGACTACAGCAGCCCACTCACCCCTCTGCCGCCCCACACCGAACTCAGGATTATTGTGCAGTTTGGCCCCCAGTGGACCCCGCGGGATCGTCACACACCAGACGAGTGTAACCCCAATGTTTGCGTCGTGGAGTAAGTATGGTGTACGCGTACGTGGAGAAAGTGTTTCGGCAGCAATCGCCGACATACAAGTAGTGTAACTGAGGCGGAATAAGGGGAAACAGCCCGTTTTCGCCGAGGCAGATGGAAAACCGCCTTAAAAACCGTCCACAGACTGGCCGGCACACCGGACCTCGACACTAATCCGTCGGACGGATTCGTGCCGGTGACTGGCATGCCTTCCCGTCCGGAAAGCAGTGCGTTCGACCGTGTAGGTTCTGTTAAAAGGTCTCACCACGACGAAAGACGCCTGATTGATGTTCGAACTCTCGAAAGATATCTGCGATACTCTCTCCCTCGCATCCACCCTTCTGGAAGCACCTCATTGACATCAAACTGACAGGCTAATTAATTAATTCGATCATGAGAGCCCCCTTTACATGGCGAATTTTTTTTTTTTTTTTGCCTGTAACTGGATTACACTCGGCAGGTAACCGTTACAGATGCTTCCCTTACATCTCTGGAAGCGTCCCAGAGACCAGACAAACACTTCCTCTGATAAAAAAAATGAGTGGTAACCAGCGTCAAATAGCTGAAGACAACCAACGCTATTTGCATTCTGTTTCTCAGTTGTCTTGTCATACTACGGACGTAAGTCACTTAGATCTCTGGTCTACTGCTTCTGAACTAATCCTGCTGAGACCTGCTGGTGTATGGGGGCAGTAACATGTTTCACTGTCTTTCATCTGAAGAGCTGTCACCGGAGCGTGAACCTACGCCCACACATCAGGGCTGTACTGCTCGCCATGCCGGACAGTTGTTAATGATTCCAGACTCTCGAATTTTGTCCTATCCTTCTCCGAAGGAATGGGCGCTTAAATGCCACTGAGGTAAATACCGGGGTGTCCTGCAAAGGCTGACACATTGAGCAATAACAAAATACCAGTATACTGACAGGCACATCCCAAACGTGGTCAGGTCTGCAGACCTGGGTTTCCCTCAGAATACAGACCTCTAAAAGGATTCCTATCGCCTCTCGCTAAATTACTGGACGGTTGATTCGAGAACTTGAATGGGACTCCCTGGAGGGAAGATGATGTCCTTTTTGAGGAACACTACTGCGAACTGGCATTTGAAGCTGATCACAAAAGGATTCTATTTCCACCATGGTACATTTCACAAACAAAAGACGGAACTTCAGCTGCTTATTGTCTTTCCAATTGCCCCCAGTTTCCTCACTGCAGCCACTTCGCAAGACAAATGTGAGGGGTTGTAATATGTTTGCCCAGAATACTTAGAAAGTATAGAGCTCATCTCTCAACTCACCTTTCAGCACAGTATCGCTTACCTACTGTATTCTCACAAATCTTTCAGTCTTTGATATATAGCATTTGAATCGGCCTGACTTCGACACGTAAGAGATGTCCCCGCCCCCCACAGCCAGGTTACAGACCCCTGCTAGTTATCTCACAAATGAGACATTTCTTCTTAACCACCTGTTATATCATCACATACTCTCATATCTACTAAACACCTCAATAAGCATATAGCTGGAGAGATCTTGTGCACTTGAATGGACTCTATGAGTAAGACTGGTGTGGAATAGTCTTTGCTGAAGAGCAGTTACAGACTCGGCTCGCTCTGTTCCTTCATGAGACGTGGAATGTAGTGGGTGCAGTACTCTCCTACTTCTGGTCAGTTGCAAATTAAATTGGTGACAGTGTTGTAGGGAGGGTTGGTCAAAGACAATGCGGGGAGATGTTTCAACCTCCAACCTTATCCTAACGCTACGAGAATGCTCTGTGACATCCACACAGGGAAAGAAGGGAAATCGTAATCACCACTATGACTGAAGTGCTGGAAATATGTAGATAACCTAACTGTATCGGTATAGGGCGCTGTCTGGTATACTTTGATGTATATGTGCAAGTTTTAACCATGAATGGACATACTGCGTTGTCATTTATCTACTTATGAAAGCTAGTATATGGTACGTGCTAAGCAGTCGATGTGTGGTTTAGTGATGATACAGAAACTGGGAAGCCTGCTGTTGCGTCACTGGTTGATGATGAAGTTATGGAAAAACTGATAAAATGCTAAAACTGATCAAACTATCAACTGGGCTGCTTATTAGACAGTATATCGCCTCATACTGACGATGTATTTTCCATCCCAACCATCGACTGGTGCGCTGTTGATTACTACATAATGACAACTGATACCTCTTGTTTGAGATTATAAGAGTCTTGGTGGGAGCAACACCTTCTGGAGACCTGCATGAAATGGTGATCATGTACGTAACTGCAATATGAGGGATCAATCGAAATGGAACACTGAGACATCTCCTACCCCATCACTGTGGAAGATGAGATTAAACGTAGAGGTGATCCCGTTCAGACAGGTGTTTGGAAACGTTCCACGATGCTGCAAACTCTTCCATTTTCCATATGCTGCGAGATCTTCCACATTTTTGTCAGAGGTACACTGTGTCTCCCTTTTATTTCAACCATCCTGTGTGTTGTGGGAACAGCTTAGTTTACAACATGCCATGGCCAGCATTCTTTGAGAGCCAATGGAGCGAAACATGCTAGCTCCCAACACAGACCGCAAAGTAGTGGTCGAAAAACAAAAATGTATAGCAATGTACAAAGCTGCAGTCGTACACTGCTTGGATGTGTTACAACACATAAAACAATGTATCAAACTACCTATGAAAGAACATCAAGCACCCTCTCTAGTAACTGATAGTGTGCAGGATATTGACCTCCTACAGAACGAGTGCAAGTGACTTCGATCACTGGCCACCTGCTCCAATGGAGCAATACCTATCTATTCAATTGGATCATCACACACGCTCGATGTCAGCACAGAGACGGTGTTTGCTTTTGCTACATTGGAAGGGAGGGGCACACTAATATCTTAATGAACTCTGTAGTGGCTGATGTTAACAGAGTTTTTATATTTTGTAGTTTTTCTCTGTTGGTTTGCACAAAAAAACGAGGATAGAGAGAATGTTTGGGTGACAGGCATAAATGCACCTTGAGGGTCAAGATCTCCTTTGGACTGTAGTACCTGTATTTAATTTGCAGATGCACTGCAATTTAGTAGCAAAAGCCTCCTCCTTCTTCCAGTTCCCATTTGATGTTGAGTCTTCCTAATTTTCCTGGTAAGAAACACCACTGTAACTGCTCATACTCTCTTCTCTATTATCTTGTGTTACAGGAGAAAGCTTCGTTTGGCGCTGGCCTTTCACATTGTACATGGTTGGTGGAGCTATGATAACATGTTCTCATTTCCGCCGACTGGTCAAAACATGGTACTGTAGAATTAGATCACTTCAATCTGTTTCTCCATGGGATGCAGAAGGTTTAGGTATAGCGTTCTTTGACTTCCACTCTGTTCTGACTTTAATTGGAAGGATCAAACGGACAAAGCTGCAGGGAGGGTGGGGCGGAGAAGAGGAACAGTTGCAAGATGCAGAGGGACTGTCGAAAACCACGTTGGAATTTTGCTGCAATGGGTCTTTAGGAGACAAGTTCAAAAAAGGTGGCTCGTTTTAAGATATGACAGTGCCACAAATATGATTCACCAGTGGCTGTAATCATTAAAAGACATCTCCATAGGATCCATCGCAAGTATGTGGTTGAATGGAGAGACATGATTCCAAATTGCAGACAGCGTTTCTACCAGAAAACGTAACACTATACAGATAGATCTGAAAAGCCAATCTATTAGTCATAGGATTTTGTACATTTGATAGTAGATCTTCCTCCAGTACAGGCTAAAAAAACGTTACATAGGACCGTGAAAGTGACTTCGATCACTGGCCGCCAGCTCCAGTGGGCCATTTCATGTACATTTATTAGGATCTCCAGACATGGTTGATGCAAACATGCAGACGGTATTTGTTTCCCTATGTACTGGAAGAGAGAGATGTGGTAAAATCTTATTGAGTTCTCTACCAGGCGACGTTTGCAAAGTTTTTATAGTTCATAGTTTTGTTCAGCTGTGTGATAAAAAAGTAACGAGGGAGAGATACTGTGCTGTCAACAAAGACTCGGACACCACTACGCTGCTGTATTTCTACCATGAAGATCAGAGGAATACGATACAGGACATTAGGTTATGTACAGGAGGGATGTTTACAGTCAGAGATTCGGTATCTATGAACGTAGGTGTGCTATTTTTCTCCTTGTGATAGCTCTCTACCTGTCAGACCTCTAACAGAACACAGCTGTCAGAACAAGATGGAATTTCGAGAGAACTAGAAGGGTCTGTAACTTGGTTGGGGGAGAGGGGGCATCTCTTAGCCATCGAAATCAGGTAGATTCAAGTGCTACACATCAAAGACTGAAACATTTATGAGAATACAGCAGGTAAACGATATTATGAAAAAAAGGGGCATTAAGAGGTGAGCTCTATACCGTTTATTCTACGTACTGCCAGCAAACATATTACAACCTCTCACATTTGTCTCGCAAAGTGACTGCAATGAGAAAATTAGGGGCAATTACGAACGTTTTTACACAGAGACAATAAGCAGTTGAAGTTCCATCTTTTGTTCTCTCAATAAATAAGACACAACATTTTCCATGAGTTTGATGCGCCTATAAATTGATGGACTGATACGTTTATAGGCAAACTAAATTTACATCTATATGCTTACTTCGGAAGTCTTCATATGGTGTGTGGTGGATGGTATCCTGTGTCACTACTAGTCATTCCCTTTCCTATTCCACTCGCAAATACAGTGGGGGGAAAAGACTACTTATGTGTCTCTCTACGAGCGCTAACCTTATCTTCATGGTTCGTATGTAATGTGTATGGTGGCAGCAGTAGAATCCTTCTGCGGTCAGCTTCAAACGACAGTTCTCAATAGCGTTCCTCGAAAAGAACACCGTCTTCCCACCAGGGTTTCCCATTCGATCTCTCGAATCATCTGCCCAATAATTTGGCAGGAAGCAATAGGAACGCTTCTATAGGTCTGTATTCTGAGGGAAACCTATGTCTGCAGACCTGTAAACATTTGGGACATGGTGGTCAGTATACTGGTATATTGTTATTGCTCACAGTGTCGGCCTTTCCAAGATATTTCGAAAAAACATCTTAGAATGTTTCGGTTTGCAGCTGAAATGAGGGGAAGCATATTGTTCAACATCCCATTCCTTTTGGGAAGGTCAGGACAACTTTTATGAGTCTGGAATCATGAACAGCTGTCCGGCACGATGAGTGGTACAGCTCTGATGTGTAGGCAGAGGTTTGTACTCCGGTGATAAGATGTAATCCGCACGTGGAGAAGAGAGTGAAACATCCTACTGCCCTCACTGACCAACAGGTCTCGGCAGAATTAGTTTGGGAGCAGTATTTCAAGATTCTAAGTCACTTAACTCTATCAGCATGACAAGACATCTGGAAGACAGAACGCAAGAAGCGTTGATTGTCTTCAGCTATTTGATGATGGTTACCACCTATTTTGCCATCAGAGGATGTATTTACATGGCCTCTGGGAAGCCTCCAGAGATGTCAGGTAAGCAGCTGGAAAGGATACCTTGTGAGAGTAACCCGACTGCAGAAAAAAAAATTACGCACCATGCAAAGGGCACTCATGACCAAATTAATTAATTTGTCTATCAATTTGATATTGATGGGGTTCTGCCGGGCAGTTGGATGTGTGAGTCAGAGTACCGTGGATTTGATTCGAGAGTTTGAGCGTGAATCAGGTGTTTTTTCGTTGTGGTCACATCTTTTACCGGAAACTACATTGGGGTAGATGATCATCGTAATAAAAACAGCTATATTTATAGCTACATCTATAGCTATATCTATAAAGTGACACGTAGTATAAACCTGATATTTGCAACTTTCTTTCCTGTTATCTTGAGAGACTTTGTATGTGTTGAAGCATTTGTTTACTTTAAGAGAGAGTATGAAGGTGGGGAGGCATCCTTTGACAGAGCAAGAGCATGCTATTAACACTCCGTCATGAGCCAAAAATGAGTTTAATATTCTAGTCCTGTGATGTAGGGTGTGGCAGACAGGAAAAGATATATTTATACCTGATAAGAAAAAAATTAGAGGGAATATAGCTTATGCCATTTTGTTGTACAGGATTTTCACAAGAAGTAACGATACTTTTAGCGAAGTGAAAATGTGTGTACGGTGCGATTTCTTCTATCTTCGAAAACATACTCATATAAAGGGGAGGAATCTACATTTCACGTAATTCTAGGTGTATTGACAAAAAAAGTCCCTATCTCGGATTTTGTAAACTGAGGAGTCTACATCACGAATGTGTCTGCTGTACATACGTCCCAGCTGCTGGTGAATGCGCGGCGGCTGGGCTGGCAGCAGGAGCGCTCAGGCAGCGACAGGAAGTTGCAGCCTCCAGCGACCGGTCGTTTCTCGGCTGGCTGGCTCTTCAAGTGCACAGTACACCCAGTAGATGGCGCCGCACTAGACTGGATGTCTACACTGAGTACAGGTAAGATAATGAGCACTACATTCATAAAAGTATCATTGCGTTTCTGCTGTCTAGGATGTAACTTGCGACTCTTAAATAGGCATAAGTGTGTTTCGTTCTCAAATGATGATGTTACAAGGCATCCCGTATAGGGCAGGCAGTGAAGGCACAATGGGACAGTAGGTCACTGTTCTAATATTGTTATTACCCATCCACAAGTTCATCCCAGCAGGGGCTATTCATTTGTAGATCAGGCGAGGCTATTGCCCTGCATTTCAGTGATAGCTGGCTGTCCTGTCAGTATTTCCCATATAGAGCTATTGGGTAGAGCAACTCTCCATTGCTAGACCAATAGTGAAAATATCCACTCCACATCTAGCAATTATTGACGAAACTGCATGGAGATACTGTTTAGTGGTCGACCAATGGCTACTCAAATCGTTTACGTGAACAGTATATCGCAGTGTGCACAAAATAGTAAAGAGCAGCCCAATGTGATGGTGGTGGTGGTGGTGGTGGTGGTGGTGGTGGTGGTGTGAGCTACGTCTGTTGGTCTCTGGAGCTGAAGGTGCACACATAGAAAATCTGGTATTCACACCAATGAATGTGAATTTCCCGCCATTTTTTCCTGGTCAGCCATCTTGGATTAAGTCATTGGAAGGGAGGGGGCTAGGTGTTCCCTGAGGGGACCCACGGGCAGGATGGGGAAAAACCCGTGATGTCATCAGGGGTAGGTAGTAATTATTAGATCAATTAATATGCCTAATTAATTTGATATCAAAGCTGCGCAAGAATCGACTTCGTCCCACTACTGACTTCCCGGATGAAGAGGTGTTCAGTATAATGTGTACGCTAGTTACAAGGTCAACATTGTTCTAACCATTATCTCAACAGCCCTTCCCATAAAAATACGAACAGGTTTTAGCTCGCGGTATAAATGGCGTGTTCCTACCGTCTGTCAGGTAGTGACACCGAATTACCCACTACAGTAATAAGGGGCTGCGCGCAAAGCAGTATCTTATTTGTCTTTGAGATAAACACGGGACTGCACCTAGTTTTGTATCAGTTCTACTTCGTATGTTTACATAAAGCAACTTCGTCTTGGGAAGTGTTATCACCTACACACTGAACAAACAAATCCCGCAGCATTTGACTAATTGGAGTGCGCACAGAGGCTTTTAGGCAGTCGTTCCTTCGACACTCCACACGCGACTAGAACCGATACAAACCCTGATAAGTAGGAAATAAGAAGTACCCTTTGCCATTCACTTTACAGCGAGTTGCAAACTATAGGTGTAGACGTGTCTGTAAATCTCAACGCGAAAACTTTACTATCATCCCTATTTACCAAGAGGATAGAAAGGTATTTCTAAAGCAATATTATGTCCTTGAAGGAAAATCATCTAGAAGCGTAGGCTAAGTTTGCCAATAAAGAATCTGCAGTGAAATACAGTAGTTTAACAGTCTCTAACACTCTTGACAATCGAATATTAAAAATTAATAATTGTGAAGAATAACGACTTGGTAGCTTCTTATCCTTGCCGCTCCACTATTCTCAGTATGAACAACATTATGCAGTTTGCCACTAAATGAATCACATGACGTGTGGTCACATACGGAACACCAAGCTGTTCACAAGCTGCCACAGTGGGGAAGTGTAACACCCGGCCGGCCTCGGGTCACGACGTATTATTCGCTTAAGGGAAGAGGCAACAATGCAGGAAACAACTTACCAAACCGGTTTCGATATTGCTGTATTCTGCCTGGGGCTTACCTGGAACAAGAGAGAGAGAAGCAAGGTAAGTCCGAGAGGCTAACAACAGGTTGTGACAGTACTACACAAAATATTTTGCACACTAAACCTACTTCTCTTATATTTACGAATGTTTTTCGTACTTCTGCACTAGCCTACAAAGAAAGGCTAATATCGGAAGCGAACCACTATGTGGACATGAAACGGTGCTGACCAGCGTCTAAGGCTCGTACCTTACAATTTGAAACGTTTTCGTCAAAACATTTATAAAACTAGAATCACTATTCAAATGTCGTGAAATGAGTTTCAGAACCGTCCCAACACATCGACCAAGACATTAATAAACACACCTTTTTTGTTTGTGGCCTCAGAGACCATCTCAAGTAACTGCAAGGCATTTGTGGAGGCCTATTTAGCAGTCCAAATGTGTTTCAATTTTCCTCTTACTGGTTGCCTTCTGTCATCTGTTCCGCCGTTGTTTTTCTGCACATCGTGGAAGCCCTCGTAGTTGTTGATCGGTGATTCCTACTTGGATCAGTTAGAGGTGCCTTCCTAAATTAGTTCAGGGCTCTCTAGCTTCCTCCTTACTTTCTTGAACCATTTATTGGAGATTTTAGGTTTATTGTTCAGCATATTAAAAAATCTGCTACGGCAGTCGATTTCCGTAAAACTGGAGTCGTCGTCTCTCTACTAACTACATCAGCCGTTTATGGTGCCTGCACAACTCTTCTCTCCCTTGCCGGCTTTGTCATTCGCATATTACGTGTGTTACCGTGGAGCTCACTATCTTCCGAAGTATCTTGCACTTAAAGTTCTTGGCTTCTCTCAGTTCGGCCTTTTCCGAAGCATTCACTTGCGCGTAGACATTCAGTTTCGATAAAACAAACTTGTAAATGCTAAAATAATTTGCTCTCTGCTGGCGGGTGAAATATCAAGGTAAAATTGGAAACGAATTTCCTGAACCCCGATTGCCCGACTCATATGAGTAGGTGTGTTATTGGCAGCCACGTCGAAGGATTAGAAACGTACATGTACGCTAATATGCAACATGAAAAACCTTGAAAGAAACAAATATCGGCAAAACACACACAGTACTGAGACGGAAGCACTGTACATTCATTTGGCCACGAACATACCATTCCTCAAACTGTGCAGTATGTACTGAAGAAAAGCTTTTAAGTATAACGTAACATTTTGGTTCAATGGTAAACTACGTAGACACATGTTTAATACGTGCGGTGTGTTCTCCTACAGGGCGTACTACAGGCCAAAACTAAAAGGGGAGTTCCTATAATCATGTGTACAGAAAGGAATAGCTATTGAGTTATGAGGCAAACTGTCGTGTCACTCCCGTCTGTTTGTTCCGAAGACTTAGACGCTATAAGCAGCGTAGTTACCTGCCATGCTTCGGAATGAATCACGCACTCTTTCAAATACAGCTGGTTATTCTTGCTGAGTCACATGCCTCGGTCAGGCGCTCCTGCAACGCCAGCACACTGTCGAAGGGATAGGCACACACCAGTGCTGTAAATGTCCCACAGCCAGCAATCCAACGGATTCAGTTTCGGTGAACTGGGAGGCCACGCTGCCGAATCACCTCGACCAATCCATAGTTCATGAGACTTTTCCCTGAGGTAAATGATGAGTAAGAGGTGAGTCCTGTTCACCACCCACGACAGAAACAGTGTACCCAACCTGTCTGCGCATAGAATAAACTCAGAGTGCGAGTGTTACCAAACCGAGGGTGGCCCTGGTCGTTAACACGCACGGCTACCCGAGTGGTTAGACTGGCAGAAAATGGGATGGTGCTGTCTTCCTGCAAGCGTCCCGTTCTCCAACAGCGCTGGTAATTCATTAAACGCTGCAGCTGATTACCTGTTTGGGAAAGCGCTTGACCCAGACAGTCAGTCTCCAACAGTTCCTGCCGATCCTTAGGTCTCACTTTCATGACTGCTCCTGGATTTGCATCTGTCCACAAATGCGTAATGTGCTAATTTACTCTTGTCATGGCCCATGCCACAGAATACTACACATTACTCGTCACAAATTAAACGGCCCGTATATCAAGAAGTACTAGTGTCCGCATATGTAATTACTTTTACTTACTTTTCTTACAGTTTTGAACAGTACCTGACACTTTCTTTTAAACACGTTATGCAATCTTGTAAATCCGGTTCATCAGCTGCAGTTAGTGAGTAGCAAAATGACCCAATATAAACCATTTCATTTTACTGCTTAATGGGTTCTCAGAAAGCACGGTTTCATAACAGTTATGCGATTAAGGGAGGCAGTTGCGAAATCAAGAAAGAATGACAGCTCATATGGGTCCACAAGGTAACAATTACGCTCATGAAGATCAGTTATTCATACGTCATTGTTAAGCCACATATGGTACGTGACATGGCAAGTTCTGAAGTTTCCAGGTATTACACGATTTGATATCAGAACTACTTTACAAAGAGGGAGAGAATGACACCTTAGAAGTTAATGGCCTATCGGTATTTACTTGCTACTAGTGTTTCCTACGCTTTTAAGGAGGACAGCACCAGGACAGGTCAACATACAACTTCTCTGAGAGACTCGTACTCTGGTTCCAGGACAGCAGCATCGTCAGGGGCTATAATTCGTCCTTCGTATGGATAGCACCTCCTGAGCTAGAATGATATGTTGAGGATAGCGTGCATCTTCTGTCACTGAACGTCAGGATTTGGGTGTGTGGACCACGCTGGAAGGCAGCAGCAGCTATGCATACGCGACGTGTCTGCAGCAGACAGTAGTGTCACAGTGCACATACGGCTTGTCGTAGTGGCGGCTAGCGAACTGAACATTTAGTAGGCGTACGTTTGTGGCGGCTGAGCGTGGTTTAAACGAGTCTGCGCCAGAAGCGGCGTATTGGAATGAAGGAAACCTGGCGCTATTCCACACGCAGTAATTACTCCGCACCGCCCAGCTGCAAAGCGCTCGCTGCGTGACGCACAGCGGTCGACCCTGAGTCGGCGGCCACGTATCTGCCACTCTTCATGCTCACAAGGATACAGTGAAAGGCAGACTGCTTCGTGAAGCCGTGTGTCTCGGGTAGGGCTGCTGGAACAATGGAACGAATGCTGGGGGGCTTTCTGTCTGATCTAGTCCACCGATTAGACGCTATTTGCTGTTCGTGTGATGATTGTCGGGAATCGAACCTGTGCCTTCCGCACAAGATCTCTTCTCCACCACGAGGAGCAGTATCTGAAAACACGAACAGGATACAGACTAGAGGGTAATGTTCACGGTTATGGTCGTGCGCGTAGTCATGGTGAGCGTTTACGGCAACAGCTTTTGCGGACAGAAAACTGCTGTGACGTCGATAAAAAAAAAGCACTGTGTGGACGGAGAACCGCAATTCATAGCATTAACATAGGGGTCGTATCACTACGGAAGATGTGCTACACATACGGACTGTTGGGGAAAATAGTTTACATTTAGTACTGTTTCGGGACGCAAAGAATATACTAATTACGAAGACATATTATCTACTATTGATGGCGACTCACGCAAGCTGAATGGGCAAGTATGTATCACGCACAAGAAACAGTCTCCATGGGTTTAACCTGTAACCGCGGGTGCTAGCTATCCTAGCTTTTTGTAATAAACGTCAACACCCCAGACCACGACATGTTGCATAATAGGGCTTCTGCCGGTTATTTGCGTCTTTCCTGCACGCAAACCCATTCACATCAACTTTTACCTGCAAGCCAGCAGTTGCCATCGCCCGGCACAGAAAAATAGTGTACTCCGAACTCTGGTTCAGCGGGCACCAACTCTGTCAGATCCTGATAATTAGGCGACGGAGGTAGAACATCTACAATCTGTGTTCTACAAAAACGGACTCTCTTCTCGAGCTGTTAAAAACGCATTGCTCCCTGTTCCCCCGCCAGAGTTTCCTGAGGAGGTACAAGAAGAAACGGCAGAAGATTGCATATTTGCTATATGTCGGGCTTGTTTCCGCAAAAATTTGCAGAATTCTCCTCACATATTACATTAAAAGCGTGTTCCATACACCCACTAAGATTAAGGCTCTGACGGTGTAGGATGACCCACGTCTTCAGAAACCGGACGTTTACCACGTAGCATGCGAATGTGGTATGGCATACATACCAAGACTGTTGACATCAGGTGAAAAGAGCACCAAAGCCGCACCAGACTGAAACAGGCAACCAAGTCAGCGATTGCCGAGCATTGTCTATAACTCAATCAATCTACAAAGTATAATGATGCCAAAATTTTAACACGAACGTCGAGATACTGGGAGAGCGTGGTCTAAGAATCTATTGAAATTAAGGTCGCGGAGATTCTCATTAACCAGGACACCGGTTTCCAGCTGAGCTCGGTTTGGAACCGGGAAGTGGATCTTCTGGAGACGCAAAGGAGGCAACATGAAGACCCGAAGGGTCACAGGTATGAAGAGTTAGAGATAACAGCCCAGCAAATGTAACAAAGAACGCACGTGAAATGGTACCGACGACAACAGACACAATAAGTGAGGACATTCTCCAGAGTTTGGAGCGGCAATTTGAACACCATCAGCCTAAAAATGCCACTCCACCACTGCAGCCGCTCCTGGATGGGGGGGGGGGGGGGGAGGGGGGCAAGGACTTCGGACGGAACGGCTAATACGGGAACATGCTAAATCACAGAAGGTCTTAAATGACGACAATCGGAAGATAAAACGTCTAGCATGGCTTGGACATCATTCAGAACTTAATTCAGCAATACTGACATCGGATAATAACCACAAAGTGCCCGCACAGCGTTCGGAAAAGGCGGAGCTAGAAGAAAACGCTAGAGCCGCTGCTATTGCTCGGAGCACATCGCGGACAGAGCGCCTAGCAAGACATACACTATGTGATCAAAAGTATCCGGACACCTGGCTGAAAATGACAAGTTCGTCGCGCTTTCCATCGGTAAAGCTGGAATTCAATACGGTGTTGGCACACCCTTAGCCTCGCCGACGGCTTCCACTCTCGCAGGCATACGTTCAATCAAGTGCTGGAAGGTATCTTGGGAATGGCAGCCCATTCTTCACGGCGTGCTGCATTGAGAAGTGGTATCGATGTCGGTCGGTGAAGCCTGGCACGAAGTCGTACAAAACATCCCAAGGTGTTCCACAGGATTCAGGTCAGGACACTGTGCAGGCCTGTCCATTACAGGGATGTTATTGTGGTGTAACCACTCCACCACAGGCCGTGCATTATGAACAGGTGCTCGATCGTGTTGAAAGATGCAATCGGCATCCTCAAATTGCTCTTCAACAGTGGGAAGCAAGAAGGTGCTTAAAACATCCATGTAGGCCTGTGTTGTGATAGTGCCACGCAAAACAACAAGGGGTGCAAGCCACCTCCATGAAAAACACGACCACACCACAACACCACTGACTCCGAATTTTATTGTTGGCACTACACACGCTGGCAGACGACGTTCACCCGGCATTCGCCATACCCACACCCTGCCATCGGATCGCCACATTGTGTCCCGCGATTCGTCACTCCACACAAAGTTTTTCCACTGTTCAATCGTCGAATGTGAGCAGCCGCTCAACCGTGAAATCCAAGTTTTCTCACCTCCCGCCTAACTGTCATAGTATTTTCAGTGGATCTTGAAGCAGTTTGGAATTCCTGTGCGATGGTGTGGATAGATGTCAACCTATTACAGATTACGACCCTCTTCAACTATCGGCTGTCTCCGTCAGTCAACAGACGAGGTGGGCCTGTACGCTTTCGTGCTGTACGTGTCCCCTCACGTTTCCACTTCACTATCACATCGGAAACAGTGGACCTAGGGATGTTTGAGAATGTGGAAATCTTGCGTACTGACGTATGAGGCAAGTGACACCCAATCACCTGACCACGTTCGAAGTCCGTTCCGCGGAGCTCCCCATTCTGCTCTCTCACGACGTCTAATGATTGCTGACGTCGCTAATATGGGGCACCCAGCAGTAGGTGGCAGCACAATGGACCGAATATAAAAAAAAGTATAATTTTGAGGGTGTTCGGATACTTTTGATCATATAGTGTAGGCATAAACACGGGATTCGTTCCGTAATGGAATCAATATCAGACAGCACCTGGAGAAGGTTGGAGTCGCGCAGTGAAACGTAGTGCAGGAAAGATGCGAATAACCGGCAGAAACTCGATTATTCAACATGACAACGCCTCGCCGGGAAATCTTGAAAAATTGGCCATGTTTCACCGGAGTAATCCGTAGAACACTCGTTCGTTCTTGTCGCCAGTGAATGCCGATTTCCTTCACTTTTTCTCTCTTCAGTCGCAGCCTGGCGACAGTCTTCGTAAACTAAGAGGCGAGATCGTTCACTGTCGACAGTGCGGTATCCGACGCAAAGCACGCCGCGTCGGCTCACGCCCTCTGCCACGCACCACTTGTGCGGGCGACTGACTGCTCGGCGCGGTCGCAAGCCGCGGGCGGGGGTCCGGCTACGGCGGCCAAACTGTCCACCGTGCGAGGCGTTCCACAGTGTGACGACCGCTTCACGCCGAAGACGAGACAATTTTCCCCCTATTTACCTGCTACATCCATAAAAAGAGGCAAAAACTCAGATCTCCGAAGGTAGCCTATTATTTTCTGCTTAGAGTGCTTAAGCGAAATTTAGTATAGGAACAGTAGAACTCACTCACACCCCGTGTAAAGTCCAGATTTAATATACATTACAGTGTAGCCACTGTCCGAGGATATCCCACGAAGTCAACAAAAACGTCTAAATCTCGATGCTTATTATTTCCTTTAACTTAAAAACATATCGTTTTCTGCAATGTAAAACTGGCAATATAATTAATTCCGCATTATCGACGAACAGTAATTAGAGGGAATACACGTCTGTAAGTTTAATTAAAAAAGTTTATAGCTGCCTCTTCCGTACCAGTTTTAACATGTCAATTTCCAGTTTTTGTAATCAGCCCTCAATCCTGTACCGGGCAACATTTGCTCTTCCTGTTTGTTTCCACATGCCCTTCCTGTTTGTTTCCACACTCTGCTACCGTGTCGCAAAGCCGGCCATGGTGGCCGAGCGGTTCTAGGCGCTACAGTCTGGAACCGCGCGACCGCTACGCTGACCTCAGAAGTTAAGTCCCATAGTGCTCAGAGCCATTTGCACCACCGTGTCGCAAAGTCTCGCACCATCTTTTTTGGTTTTTTGTGAATTTGTGCATCACTAACTGAGCGTATACTTGCCCGTTTCTCGTCCCTGCAAGTAAAACATGTGAAGTGGGCGCGCAGGCAGTTTACTACCGTAAAGCAACGACGTGCGTCTGCGATGTGAGTCAGACTCGTTAATGGCAGCGGGACAACCGTCCGGGAAGTCTTTTTCCGACTTCGGGATCAATACAACAGCGTAGGTTACTTAAACACCCATAACACCTCGATCTGCCCGCAAAAACAAAAATATAAGCGAGTAATGTTTGAGAAGACAAGCTAAGCGATCGGAAGCAGCGACCAACTTTGAGTTCTACATCTACATGACTACTCTGCAATTCACATTTAAGTGCTTGGCAGAGGGTTCGTCGAACCACAATCATACTATCTCTCTACCATTCCACTCCCGAACAGCGCGCGGGAAAAACGAACACCTAAAACTTTCTGTTCGAGCTCTGATTTCTCTTATTTTATTTTGATGATCATTCCTACCTATGTAGGTTGGGCTCAACAAAATATTTTCGCATTCGGAAGAGAAAGTTGGTGACTGAAATTTCGTAAATAGATCTCGCCGCGACGAAAAACGTCTTTGCTGTAATGACTTCCACCCCAATTCGCGTATCATATCTGCCACACTCTCTCCCCTATTACGTGATAATACAAAACGAGCTGCCCTTTTTTGCACCCTTTCGATGTCCTCCGTCAATCCCACCTGGTAAGGATCCCACACTGGATGATGATTTGCCGTCTATTACTACGAACTGCGACCTTCCTGACAGGAAATCACGGATCCAGTCGCACAACTAAGACGACACCCCATAGGCCCGCAGCTTGATTAGAAGTCGCTTGTGAGGAACGGTGTCAAAAGCTTTCCGGAAATCTAGAAATACGGAATCAACTTGAGATCCCCTGTCGATACTGGCCATTACTTCGTGCGAATAAAGAGCTAGCTGCGTTGCACAAGAACGATGTTTTCTGAAACCATGCTACTTACGTATCAATAGATCGTTCCCTTCGAGGTGATTCATAATGTTTGAATACAGTATATGCTCCAAAACCCTACTGCAAACCGACGTCAATGATATAGGTCTGTAGTTCGATGGATTACTCCTACTACCCTTCTTAAACACTGGTGCGACCTGCGCAATTTTCCAATCTGTAGGTACAGATCTATCGGTGAGCGAGCGGTTGTATATGATTGCTAAGTAGGGAGCTATTGTATCAGCGCAATCTGAAAGGAACCTAATCGGTATACAATCTGGACCTGAAGACTTGCCCGTATCAAGCGATTTGAGTTGCTTCGCAACCCCTAAGGTATCTACCTCTAAGAAACTCATGCTAGCAGCTGTTCGTGTTTCAAATTCTGGAATATTCCATTCATCTTCCCTGGTGAAGGAATTTCGGAAAACTGCGTTCAATAACTCCGCTTTAGCGGCACAGTCGTCGGTAACAGTATCATCGGCACTGCGCAGCGAAGGTATTGACTGCGTCTTGCCGCTTGTGTACTTTACATACGACCAGAATTTCTTCGGATTTTCTACCAAATTTCGAGACAATGTTTTGTTGTGGAACCTATTAAAGGCATCTCGCATTAAGTCCGTGCCAAATTTCGCGCGTCTGTAAATTTTAGCCAATCTTCGGAATTTCGCGTTCTTTGAACTTCGCATGCTTTTTCCGTTGCCTCTGCAACAGAGTTCGGACCTGTTTTGTGTACCACGGGGGATCACTTCCATCTCTTACCAATTTATGAGGTATGAATCTCTCAATTGCTGTTGCTACTATATCTTTGAATTTGAGCCACATCTCGTCTACATTTGCATAGTCAGTTCGGAAGGAATGGAAATTGTCTCTTAGGAAGGCTTCTAGTGACACTTTATCCGCTTTTTTAAATAAAATTATTTTGCGTTTGTTTCTGGTGGATTTGGAAGAAACGATATTGAGCCTAGCTACAACGACCTTGTGATCACTAATCCCTGTATCAGTCATGATGCTATCAGCTCTGGATTGTTTGTGGCTAAGAGGTCAAGTGTGTTTTCGCAACCATTTAGAATTCGCGTGGGTTCGTGGACTAACTGCTCGAAATAATTTTCAGAGAAAGCATTTAGGACAATCTCGGAAGATGTTTTCTGCCTACCACCGGTTCTGAACAAGTATTTTTGCCAACATATCGAGGGAAGGTTGAAGTCCCACCAACTATAACCGTATGAGTGGGGTATTTATTTGTTACGAGACTCAAATTTTCTCTGAACTGTTCCGCAACTATATCATCGGAGTCTGGGGGTCGGAAGAAGGAGCCAATTATTAACTTAGTTCGGCTGGTAAGTATAACCTCCACCCATACCAATTCGCACGGAGTATCTACTTCGACTTCACTACAAGATAAACCACTACTGACAGACACAAAGACTCCACCACCAATTCTGCCTAATCTATCTTTCCTGAACACCGTCTGAGACTTCGTAAAAATTTCTGCAGAACTTATTTCAGGCTTTAGCCAGCTTTCTGTACCTATAACGATTTCAGCTTCTGTGCTTTCTATTAGCGCTTGAAGCTCAGGGACTTTCCCAGCACAACTACAACAATTTACAACTACAATTCCTACTGTTCCTTGATCCAAGCACGTCCTGTATTTGCCATGCACCCTTTGAGATTGCAGCCCACCCCGTACTTTCCCGAGGCCTTCTAACCTAAAAAACCGCCCAGTCCACGCCACACAGCCTCCGCTACCCGTGTAGCCGCCAGCTGAGTGTAGTGAACTCCTGACCTATTCAGCGGAACACGAAACCCCAGCACACTATGGCGCAAGTCAAGGAATCTGCAGCCAACACGGTCGCAAAACCGTCTGAGCCTCTGATTCAGACCCTCCACCCGGCTCTGCACCAAAGGTCCGCAGTCGGTTCTGTCAACGATGCTGCAGATGGTGAGCTCTGCCTTCATCTCGTGAGCAAGACCGGCAGCCTTCACCATATCAGATAGCCGCTGGAATCCAGAGAGAATTTCCTCAGATCCAAAGCGACACACGTCATTAGTGCCGACATGTGCCACCACCTGCAGCTCGCTGTACCCTGTGCTCCTCATGGCATCCGGAAGGCGTAGCCTGTGAGGCAAGCGGCCTTAATCATGAATATCGCTACAAAACAATCTTCAACAGAGCCTTAAACCTCGGTTCACTTTTCACATCAGATGGTCTTAAACGTAGAAGAAATCCACTGAGACGGTAATTTGCAGATCATCTCTTTTGTCTAGATTTGACTACAAAACGAACCACCAGGGGCATACGTGGTGTCAATGAACCGGAAAAACTTTCAACGACGCAGGATAGAAAAACTAAAAGTTAACATGGTACGAATTGATTGCAGGGGTATCCACTATAACACAAATGAATTATTGCGACTTACTGACTGTAATGATGCACGTATGTACACGCGAAAGGAAGCTCGGTGAAAACGGAAGAGAATAACAACTCATTCCTAAATTTCATTTGCAATATGTTCCCGATCAACGGGGTAGATGCCAATGGTGACACTGTACTATTTCCGCAAAGTACGGTATTCGATAGTATTCGATGAAGTTATTACAGATGCCGAATGTGATATAATCGCGGTAAAGATAACAGTCCAAGGTGGGTGGAACAAGTCAGTCTGGTACTTACTGGCCTCGGCAAGTTCAGTGGCAGGAAGCTTCTGGGACACCCTCGTGTCGACAATGCTCGCCCCCTTCCTAATCGTGGTATTACAATACAAGACTCCGACTTGCCAGCTAAGCAATAGGAGAGCGACGCCATTAAAACCGGCGCCCGCGAGAGGGATTCATGTGTATTTTCTTGAAAGTCTTTCCAGAAAATTACTTAGCAGCCAGTTACGTACCGCATCTTAGATCTCCTGCTAACGAACTTGCGCGAATATTTATATTCAATAAATGCAGAGGTAAGTGAAAAAAAAGTGCTAGCAAGGAAAGGCACGAAAATATTTCTGCTTACCTAATGTGACAGGAAACAGATTGAAGATAATCTGAGTAAATATCAGACATTCGTCTCTGCGTTCGGATATGTGAAGTATCAACAAACAGAATTTAAGAATGTAAAGGGATCAAAAATCATCTGAACATTGTGGCCCATTAATCCCTGAAGCCTAAGACTAATTTTGTATTCGTGTGCTACCGAGATTTTATTGTTTCGTATGGTCACTAAGTTTTGCTTGAAAAAAATGGTTCAAATGGCTCTGACAAGGGAACCTCCCCATCGCACCCCCCTCAGATTTAGTTATAAGTTGGCACAGTGGATAGGCGTTGAAAAACTGAACACAGATCAATTGAGAAAACAGGAAGAAGTTGTGTGGAACTGTGAAAAAATAAGCAAAATATACAAACTGAGTAGTCCATGGGCGACATAGGCAACATCATGGACAATGTGAGCTCAGAAGCGCCGTGGTCCCGTGGTGGCGTGAGCAGCTGCAGAACGAGAGGTCCTTGGTTCAAGTCTTCCTTCGAGTGAAAATTTTACATTCTTTATTTTTGCATAGTTATTATCTGTCCGTTCGTCCACTGACGTCTCTGTTCACTGTAATAAGTTTAGTGTCTGTGTTTTGCGACCGCATCGCAAAACCGTGCGATTAGTAGACGAAAGGACGTGCCTCTCCAATGGGAACCGAAAACATTTGATCGCAAGGTCATAGGGCAACCGATTCCTCCACAGCAAAACACATCTGATATATTCTATACGACACTGGTGACGGCATGTGCGTCACATGACAGGAATATGTTGTCGACCCAACTAACTTGTACACTTGGTGAATGGGTAAAAAGATTCTTCTACCTTGCCCGATTTAGGTTTTCTTGTGGATGTGATAATCACTCCCAAAAAAGTGATGAAAACATAAGAGTTTGTCACATAAACTGAAAATAAAAAATTAAACTTTTCACTCGACGGAAGATTTGAACCAAGGACCTTTCGTTCCGCAGCTACTCACGTTACGACGAGACCACGGCGCTCCTGCGGTCCCAGTGTCCTTGATGTGGCCTATCTTCCCATGAACTACTCAGTTTGTATATTTTGCTTATTTTTTGACAGTTCCACACAACTTCTTCCTGTTTTCTCAATTGATCTGTGTTCAGTTTTTCAACGCCTATCCACTGTGCCAACTTATAACTAAATCTGAGGGGGGTGCGATAGGGAGGTTCCCTTGTGGGCACTATGGGACTTAACATCTATGGTCATCAGTCCCCTACAACTTAGAACTACTTAAACCTAACTAACCTAAGGACATCACACACATCCATGCCCGAGGCAGGATTCAAACCTGCGACCGTAGCGGTCGCGCGGTTCCAGACTGTAGCGCCTAGAACCGCTCGGCCACCCCGGCCGGCTTTTGCTTAGTGAGAGCTGTATTTCAGTATATGAAGCGGAACTGCTGCCCAAGTTATTTAATCTTTTCTTGTGACTATCTGGAGATATTTCCCTGAAGACAACGAAAAACTTTTAGAAAGCCGTGAAGACAACGTGACACATCATTTAAAAGAATTGTCAGAAACAGTTGTCCAATAAAGATTCGTAATGAAATATTCGATGTTATCTGTGTTTCCTCAAAAAAATTTAATGTTACCTGCATTTACATTGAGCTTTGCCCCTTCAGTGAATCGCACTTGAGTATATTATAACAAAAATTGTTTGAGGCAAACACATATTCGGAAAGACACCCTGTATTACAATTGGGTTGGTGCATAACTTGTAGCGTGTTTCCATAAGTTTACAACAGATACACATACCAGAGATTTTAGCCAACAACAATATGTTCTCCTTTACTATTTACAACAGTCTGCCAATGCTGGCGTAACTTTTCAGTTCCGCGATTGTAGAAAACACGTAGATATGAGGCGAAGAACTCGTCGAGCCGTGTTCGAAGCTATTTTCATCCAAAAAGGGAGCTCCTCAATGGCTGTCCGAGAGAGAGCGGAAAAGGTGAAAATCAGAGGGCGGAAGATCAGATGAGTAACGTGGGTGCGGAAGGACATCGCAACTCGACTACTGTATACTGTTTTTTGTCAGTCTACGAGAATGCAGGCGAGAGTTGTCGTGGAGCAGCCTCCCTGGATTAATGCCTTTAAAAGATCTTCATCAAATCCCGAAGGTCTTCCTGAACGTGCAGACACATTAATGCCAAAACGGCCCTCCTTAAAACGAGAAAATCATTTTGTTTCTGCGCTCTCTCCCGTACACAGGGCAAATTTTTCCGGCCGCTTCCGCCGCCTTAGCACCTCTACTGAACTCCAACAGAAGAATGTGTCGGAAATGTTCCGACTGCTCCACTTGGCACTCTATTTTTTAGTGACCGCAGCTCCACTGACTATCTCCAAATAACGAAATGACTATATGTAAACTCAAATAGCAACAGTGAACTACAAATAAAAAATGACAATCGATAAACAAACGTGTAACAAGCGGAATACGAACACGCAAACCAAAGACGCAACCTAATATGTATGTACCGGTCACGAGGCGACACGGCGACACGGCAGCACAGTGCAGCCCCTGCCCCCAGGACGGCTGCAGACGCAGAGGCAGCTCCGCGGCTCCCTCCCGCCTTTGTTTACGGTCGCCTTCTGACCGCCTCGTTCCGATGCAGCGGCCGTGGCCGGCGCACACGCAGGCAGAATCCACCGGCGGCAAGGACGTCGCGCGACGACGACAACCACCGTGCGACCCACCGGGCGGCCCTCCACACTCTGGAGCCAGCCCCCCCCCCCCCCCCCCCCACTTCCGCCAACTCCCGAAAAACGCGCTAGGTTAACCTGTCTACATTCCCTAATACTATAATCGGCCCCAACAAGATGGCTTAATGAAAATGGAGTCAGCAAGAAATGTGTCAGAATATCGATTGTAAAACTCCTTAACAATGATGTTCCCGAAGCAGATTTTTCTATAATCCCCAACTCTCAAACAAACTAATCTACTACTGTTCACTCTTAACATCACCAAAGAAATCGTTTTAGAGCAATCCATCCCGACCATGGTTTGCTCGATATCCTATTTTTATTGATTTTCCAACAACGTAACAGTCCATGAAGGTCATATGGCAATTCACGTGATACAAATAAATCGATACCATTACTGCCGCTTGTTCACAAAAAGAGCATAGGAACAGAATCCTTCGTCACATCTTGTACGAAATTACCATCCATGCTGCCACCGATAGTTCATTCTTAGAGGGCATTCATTTCACATTTATCTTTATACCAGAATAGACATGTTTCCCGGTATCGAACCATCTTTAGTCCCACTGGAAATGCTTCAGAAATCAAATAATTGGGAATTTTCGTAGTTACCTGACCTGTCTTGTCCTTAATTTCACGTAAAAGAAACTCACTGTCAGATACACTTATAATTACAACTGGATTTGTCTGTTTGCAAGATTGTTTCAGAAGATGCAAGATGCAACCAGTCACCAATAAAAGAAATGTAAAGGACTGCCTCAAAACGTGTCAGAGTCTAAGTACAGGTGTTTATCAAAACTTTACCACGCAGCTAACGTTCTACAAAATGGCTCTGAGCACTATGCGACTTAACTTCTGAGGTCATCAGTCGCCTAGAACTTAGAACTAATTAAACCTAAGGACATCACACACATCCATGCCCGAAGCAGGATTCGAACCTGCGACCGTAGCGGTCGCAAGGTTCCAGACTGCAGCGCCTAGAACCGCACGACCACTCCGGCCGGCTAACGTTCGACAAACATTGCGTTCGTGAGAACTCAGCCTTAAGGTGCTTTGAGTTGCATACGTATCCCGCTTTTCTGAGGTCACACTACCATTCGAAGAATTGTGGCTAAAACGTCAAAGGCAATATGAGAACATATTCAGCCAGAAAACTAATCAACCAACTCAGTAAAAAAAAAAAAAACTGATAATTGCTCGGCACTATACGATTTACCGAAATGTATTGGTAGCTTCATCGGAAATCACCTCAGGGTTAAAGCTGCTGCTAAATCTGCACCAACATTTTATAGTTCCAGTCCACAGTCTTGTTAGATGTTTTTATATGTATTTTTTTTTACAAGTTGACGTTAGTGAGAATGACTGTAACTGCGATGGCAGAGTGTCAAAAGAAAGGCGTTCCAGTAAAGCACTGTTTGGAGGCCCGTTTCCGCTTTCAAAACCTAAACTCTTGCCGGAAGAAGAACGCAAATTTCATTATTATTTTGCTGCGTTTGAAGCTTTTCATCTCTCAAAATACATCATGAGACTATATTGTCGTATATAATTAAGCAATGAAACTCGTATATTCAATTACGCATTATCTATGGACAGAAGATCTGTCGAATGTTCTTTTGATATGTTAGCGTCCAAATTGGCTACTTCAATAGACTGATGTGAATATACACGGTGTGATAGTTTAAGCTAGTCGTTAGTTTCATCAGTTCATACAATTTCATCATGGTGTATATTCCTTCTGTGAAGCATTCACAGGGTTCCAGGTTCGATTCCCGGCCGGGATGGGAATTTTCTCTGCCCGGGGACTGGGTGTTTCTGTTGTCCACATCATTTCATCATAATCCTCATCATTGTGACAGTGGCTGGATTGGACTATGAAAAAAATTAGGGCTTTGTGCGGGCGCTGATGACCGCGCATTTCACCACACCACAAACCAATCATCATCATCATCATCATCATCTGTGAAGCACGACGTAGAGCACTCTATTGAGAACCCGTATCGAAACCCATAAAATCAACAGCGACTTACAAACAATGCTATGGAATAGAGTAATATACTCTGTAGTTTCTGTTTTAGCCCAAGTGGAGCATTATCTATTCAGAACAAAGTATGTACGCAGTTAAATACCGAGAGGATCTGATGTTACATTACATCCAGAAAATCAGTAAAAAGATTCACGGACATTATTTATAGAAAACCACATTACACAGCTGAATGTTTTGCACGCTGACACTTGATGGCCCAGCATTGAAACCTGCAGCCATTTTCGGAGTGGTTGCATTTCTATCATGTGAAGCGATTTTCTTCAGTCGTCGTTGGTGTCGTTCTTGCAGAATCTTTTCCCGGCGCCAGCTATGTCGGAGATTTGATGTTCTGCCGGATTCCAGATGTTCACGGCACACTCGTAAAATGGTCGCACGGGAAAATTCCCACTTCATCGCTATCTCGGCGACGTCCAAACTCACTTAAATCTTGACAACGTGCCATTGTAGCAGCAGTAACCTGTGTAACAACTGCGTCAGACACTTGTTGTCTTTATATAGGCGTTGCCGATCGCAGCACCGTATTCTGCCTGTTTACATATCTCTGTATTTGAATACTCATGCCTATACCAGGTTCTTTGTCGCTTCAGTGTAGTTTGCCTCCATCATCAAGGACCGTCCACGTACCAACAAGCCTGCGAGCTCTCGGGGGAGTATAGCTTTCCCGTACTACGCTCGAGACGGGATTTGTATTTCCTAAGCGATTCAAAATTATCATCTGCAAATAAAACATCACGTCGGACACTTTTCTCTGGAAGCTCCCAACTTATGTAGGAAATTGAATGCCCGTATAGTATCCCACTCTAACGAAACTAGGGCGACAGTTAATAGATAGAGAAAGAATACGTACAGACTAAAGACTACAGAGGACTATTCGAAGTTTGCCGTAAAAATTGTTGTGTATGTCAAATATGCTACAGTATTTTTCACACAAAATACCTGAAAAGATAAATCCCTCAGTATACACCATCATAATGGAGAAAAGCGCAAGAAACTTGATTGACTGAAAGACGGGAGGTTTACACAAATTTAAGCAGGCAGCAAAAATCAACTGGACAACTAATTAGATGTATTCACGTGTCTCGTCTCTAAAATTAATAGGAATGTATATTCGTTGATATACTAACAGTTTAGAACTCACCGAAACCTCGTATCACTAAATGTAGCATGTAATTTCATGATAACACCTTCATACATGAAATTTATCTTTGTTTCGCGATAAGTAACGTTCGTATTGTGTGACATCCTAAATTTTGTGGTTTTTCTATGTTACACAGTACAGTTCTCTGTTTTTTTGGAGGCATTTTACATTGACACACACTTTCGAAATGACCGTATATAATAACAATCACTTTCTATCGTAATATTCTTTGTATCAACACCATATTACATGTTTCGTACAACGCTGAAGGGCAGCATATAAAAAGATGTGCAGATATTCTAAGAGGAAAAGCACCTGCAGCCAATCCTCGGTCCAAAATTTCATACGCTGTGACAAAGTACGGAAACCCATCATCAGAGTCTCATAGAGACAGGACGTAATGATGAAGTGAGCATAGGTGTGATTAAAAATGCCGGCGGTACTATGATCCCAGTTCTCGCAGACGTCTTAAATTTCTCTTCTGTTGGTGGTGCTCATTCTACTGAGTGATAGCGAAATCTCTCTCATCTGCTAACCTTATCCCATTATTTCATGTTCTTCTTCTGAGCAGTCAACACCTTCACACTAATTCCCCATGTCGTGTCATCACACTTTTGTGTTAAATGTCACTACTCTCATTCGAAAAGAATATAATGCGGAAATTGGTTAATGTTAATAATACTGATATTTCTTAAACTCCACATTAATGACTATACACATTGCCGTTGTCATGGTTGGTTCGAATGGCTCTGAGCACTCAACTGCTGTGGTCATAAGTCCCCTAGAACTTAGAACTACTTAAACCTAACTAACCTAAGGACAGCACACAACACCCAGCCATCACGAGGCAGAGAAAATCCCTGACCCCGCCGGGAATCGAACCCGGGAACCCGGGCGTGGGAAGCGAGAACGCTACCGCACGACCACGAGATGCGGGCCGTTGTCATGAAAAATTAAATATTGCTCCAGTAGTAAACAAATTGTAATGTTGACGCACTAAGGCCCTAATTTTGTCAGGTGAAATAGATGCATAAATGAATAAATAATTTTGTGGCTAACTGCGGACTTTATACAAATATTCATTTGAATTAGCACTGTCACGGTCATTTGCAAAATAATGGATGAAGTTAAATTTGGAAATGGACCCTAGACAACGTAACGAGGCTTTCTACAAATGTTTTACGCAATGACATACAGGTGGTTTTCGAAAATACTTCTATCCACAGAGATACAAAAGTATTCTGAATTTTTTCTCCGGTCCAGTGAAGGGAGGAAACTTTTACTTTAACGCATTCGTTAGTTGTGGGACAGTGACCGGTGCACACGCAATTTGTTTTAATCTGAAGACTTTAGAAGCTGGTAAATCTGCAAACAGTCTAAGCCGACTGCTCAGATTGTATCCTATGTCATTTTATGTAAATCAAGAGTGACAGAGGGCCTACAACACGCCCTTGGGGAATCCCAGACATTACTTATGTTTGAGTTCACGACTTTCTTCAGTTATTACGTACTGTGACTTTCCTGACAGGAAATCACGAATTCAATCGCACAACTGAGACGATAGTCCATAGGCACGTGTTTGATTAGAAGAGGCTTGTAAGGTACGGTGTCAAAATCCTCGCAGAAAACTAAAAATATGGAATCCATTTGAGATCCCCCGTGAATAGCACTCATTATTTCGTGGGAATAAAGAGCTAGTTGTGTTTCACAAGCAGGATATTTTCCGAATCCGTAATGACTATGCGTCAACGAATCGTTTTCTTCGATGTGATTTATAGCGTTCGGACACGGTATGTGTTTCAAAATCCTACTTTAAATCGAGGTTAGTGATTCTGCGGATTATTCCTATCTCCCTTCTTGAGTACTAGTGTGGCCTGTGCAACTTGCCAGTCTTCAGGTACGGATCTTGTCATCAAGTCAGAGGTTGGACATGACTGCTAGGTATGGAGGTATTGCGTCAGCATACTCTGAAAGGAACCTAATTGGTATGCAGTCTGGACCAGAAGATTTGCTTTTATTGAGTGATCTAAATTGCTTCGCTACTCCGAGGATATCTACTCAACGTTACTCTTGTTGGCAGCTGTTCTTGATTAGAATTCTGGAATATTTATTTTGTGTGGAAAGCTGTGCGTAGTAACTCTGCTTCGGCAGCACTGTCGTCAGCGACATCGCCGCCAGTATCGCGCTGTGGAGGTATTGATTGCGTCTTGCCGTGGTGGTCTTTACATACGACCAAAATCTTTTTCGTTTCCTGTCACATTTCAAGTCAAAGTTCCGTTGTGGAACTATTAAAAGCATCTCGTACTGAAGTTCGCGCTAAATTTCGCGCATCAACGGGCCAGTCCGAGAGTTTTGCTGTGGTATTCAAGTGACAGCAAGTTCTAGGTGCTTCCGATACGGCGAAAGAATAGACCACTGAGAACATCGAAACACTTATTATCTGTACCACAAAAGACCTTTTTGTGCAAAATGAACCAGAAATATAACATGAACAAGAATATATATTAAAAAAAAAGACAGTGTACGAAGAGATGGCTGAAACATTTCTAGACGATACTCCAACTGTGGGGTAAAGTGTAGTGAAAACTTAGTTACGAAATTAGTGATCAGGTTTCAGAGAGAAGCTCAGAAACGCGGAGGCTGTAGGAGGGAGCGGAAACAACAAAGGATGAATTGTATAAATCAATAAAAGCGCGCCAGGTTAGCCGTGCGGTCTAACGCACGGCTTTCCGGGCGGGAAGGAGCGCCTGGTCCCCGGCACGGATCCGGCCGGCGGACTTGTGTCGAGGTCCGGTGAGCCGGCCAGTCTGTGGAGGGTTTTTAGGCGGTTTTCCATCTGCCTCGGCGAATGCGGGCTTGTTCCCCTTATTCCGCCTCAGCTACACTAACGTCGGCGATTGCTGCGCAAAAACAAGTTCTCCACGTACGCGTACACCACCATTACTCTACCACGCGAACATTGGGGTTACACTCGTCTGGTGTGAGACGTTGCCTTACCTCCTTCCCCTATCACTCCCATGTTTGAAACAAAAAATATTGATTCACTTACGCACGCTTTGCGCGTGACCTTGAGCGGGACTTAGTCGCTGGCGCTGTGCCGGCTGGACTTTATGTCGATAAGATAAAAGATGAAACTTTTAAACATACAATACACGCGGAAAATTTTTACATGTTCTCCTGCAACTTCATATGCTTTCCTTTGCCTGCTTGGAGTATACATAACGTTTAGAACTGCTACCTGCTTCAAACGGGAGGATTCGGTCCCATCGTTTTTCAGACCCTTGCGGGCTTGGGAGTATGCGGTACCATTTTTCTGACCCCGGTAGGATTCGGGGCTGCACCCGGGGCCGAACCGCACAATAACCCTGAAACAGTGGTTCGGTGTGGGGCGGCGGAGAAGTGAAGTGGACTGCGGTAGTCGTCGTGGGGTTGGGGACCACTGCGGCTGCGACGCGGACGGAGCCTCTCCGTCGTTTGTAGGTACCCGGTTAACATGCAATATAATAAAATACAATAAATAAAAAGGTGCCTGCAGTATGTTCACGCACTGCTGCGTCTCTTCCGTTACTTTACACTACGAGTTATTTTTCTTCACAAAGCACGGAGAAGCGGCCGGTCCCGCCTGTCTTGCCAGCACGGCTGAGCTCGGCTGCCCGCGGCTCTGGCCCGGCCTCCTCCTCACGCTTTCTAGACACGGCCGCCGTCGCGCCGCGTCCGCCAGCAGCACCAGACACCGACGCGAACGAAACTGTCGAATGCCTCCGAGAACGATAGCGGTGCAATCGGGGCTGATGCTGATTACCAGGGACTGTGACAACGCCGTCATTCTCCGTACGGGTCAGTGAATGTGTGTGACGGTTGGAACTATCTGGATATCTCATTGACTCTCTTCGCCGAGATTCCTTTTCTCTTAAAACCGTCACAATACAGTATGACACGCAGCTGGTGTTAAACTCGGAACGATGGCGACAACGAACACAGTCGCATTATGAACAAAACACAAATCAAACAATGGCGGATTGAAAAATGGCATAGAGAGTGGGACGCATCCGACAAGAGTCACCGAGTACATTCTTTCCTGACGTACGCGAAAGATTACAACTGAAACGTGTCGACCCAAGCCGGTGGATGGTCCATTTCCTGACAAGCCACTGGCCGTATCTGGTACAATTAAACTGCATGGGACTAACTAACGCTGAAATGTGCGTTTGCGGAGAAACTGGGACACCAGATCGTGTCACACCGCTATGCAACACGATTGCACAAGTCAGACCTCTACAGAACGACAATGACATCACCAGAATAATACGTAATCGCGATGATTGGAACACAATAAACAACTTAGACGACGTCGTAAGGAACACACTGCATGAAGAATACAAGCGCCAAAACTCATGTGGAAGGAGACGTAGACAAGCACAAACAACACAACGAACTACTTGGAAAGATACAAGCACGACCACAGATTCCGAAACCGAGGAAGGAACCAACACACTAAGTGAACATGACTCAGAAGGGATCAACACGTAAGGCAGCCAAACCAACAACGCGTGACACTGCATGCCACAACACAGATACAAACAACACAACAGGCAGTAACAATCACACTCTAAGACTAGTAATAACGTAACGTCGCTTGGGAGGAGAAGGCTCGAAGAACTTTTCTGCTCTGGCTCCTATTCCCCAACGACATATTACATAGTGTTTAAAGTATACTCCATACAAGCAGCAATGTATTGTTCGTCTTATTATATGTAGATAGAAGTATACTCTCTATTTCTAGCTACAATGAATTAATTTTCTACATCAAACGTATTTTCTGTATAAAGTATGTATAAAACTAAAAATGTAAATACTAAGTTATTTAAGGAATAATGCACTCAAGTTGGAAAGAACTACATTGTTTTTCTACTAACAAACGTAAGTGTATTTCTCATGTGAAGCTGAATTTCATGTATTCCACGGATCAAATAGTCAGTATTTAATCTGTGTAACACCAGGTGTATGTATGTAAAATATCACATAGAATATACCGCAACTACCAACAACAGGACACACACACACACCTGCTGAAGATCACGTAGTGTCCTGACTTGCAACACTCCCAGTAATATACCAATACACACAAACACAGTAAACACACGTGGGCACAAACCATTTCAGATGAGAAAAGCTCGAGCTTCTACCGAGACCTTCTCACCTCAAATAGGTAGAAATAGGCTATTACCAACCAACATGCTACATAGGATATATTACACATCCAGATACATTATATCACTTCCCTCCACATACTGCAAATTATTTCCACCATACTCATTGTATTACATTATCCTTTTTTATTTTTCTTTCACATTTGCATGTATAAATTATATTCTCATCAGCTAGGCAAAAACAAATTGTATAGAACCACTCTAACAACTGTTAAGCACTGAATTCGCTGTAACGTTAGAGAAATTTTTATATTACGTTCTTTCTATTATTTTAAAAAAAAGCATTAATAACTGTATACCTATAGCACTGTAAAACTGAGAAATTTTTGCTGTTGGATTCAGAAGTATCCCACCCACCTTACATTTCGAGGCGGTGGGTCACTCTGTACTCTCAATGAAATAAATAAATAAGTCGCTATGCACAACTGTCTTGCATCTCGTTTAAACGGGCATCGGAATGTGCATAAAATCAACGCTTTTGAGAGATCCCCAACAAAGCCTCACCTGACATTTGCCTATGGCCTAACAAACGCTGCCATAAAGTGTATAGCAGGGAAACAAGAGATTTACCTAAGGCTAAGCTAAGATCGTGTCTTTCTTACAGTCTGGTTTTGTTTATGATGCTATTCACAGAAATTTTCAGACTGCAGCTCGTATATGCTTGTGCGTATGTTGAAACTTGCCAAACGCGCTGTCGCTCGGCAGTCGCATCTTGTGCTGCGTTTGGTCCGCGTTCCCACGGCAAACACGGAGCAGCACAACCTTTGCTAAACCTCGGTCCCTCGCGCCTGGCGCTCGAGCGATGCTAATTGCCTCCTCAATTCCTCACAGCTGATCACCATTCCGTCGAAGCCAAATGTGCTGGGCATGCATCGTCGGTCTACATATGGACCTCGCTGACGATCCGCCAACCAATGCCGCCTTTTGCACAACAGAATTCATGTGTCGTAGCTTGTGTGACACGAATTCCCGTACTGGTGGCGGTATACCCGCGTAATGCTCCGAATTCACAAAAAATATTCGGCCAAAACCGATTAAAGCTGTGATTTGTCTGTTTCATATTAACGAGATGGGAAACAAACACGGATAACTTTCAACGCAGTGTCATTACAGATGAAAAAACGTTGTGTGCATGCTATAAGAAAAAATTAAATATGAAATGACAGGCGACTAGCTTCTAGAATATTGTGACGCAGCTGTTCTCCCACAACACGTGTTTATTTATGACCCTCAAAGTTGATTTTCACGTTAATAACATGGAAAGAGGCATGAATAAAACGTTGTCGGTTTTCCAGCCGCGTCAATTCGAACATAATGCTCGAGCTTTCGATGGCCATCCCCGCCATCGTCGTCAGGAGTTCACTGACTGCCGGGGCTGTTACGGTCTCCCGCTTATATAGGCATGATGCCACCATCAGCAGCCAATCAGATCGATCCAATGTGGCGCGCGCGCGAATGTCGACCCGGGCAGCTATAGCGGAGCTGTTGCCCGTGTCGGCACCGGTGACGTCAGGTGGCGCCAGCGGCACGCGCCACGTTTGAAATTGCCGCTCCCGCGTCGCACATCTGCTTTCTTTCGATGTCCAACGCCCGTCCCCAAGTAGTGCTGAGTGTGTATCCCTGGTCTCTGTTGAAATTGTTGTTGTTCAAGCGAATCTCGGCCGCTTCCTTTACAACCGAGTCCCAATATGTAGTCGCATGAGCCAACACTTTTGTATTTTCCAACTGTATTTTACGTCCGTTTTCTAGGCAATGCTCCGCTATGGTCGACTTGTCGAGCTCCCTTTGTTTTATATGGCGCCTGCGGTCAATACAACGCTCCGCAACCGTGCGAATTGTCTGTCCAATGTACATGGTGCCACATTCACAGGGTACACCGTACACACCGGACACTCGAAGAGCAATGTCGTCCTTAACAGGGCGCAACATATCTCGTATCTTGGGGGCGGGCCGGAACACTGGTCTTAGCCCATGTTTCTGCAGCTGATGTCCTAACCTACCGCTAGTTGCTCCGCAGTATGGCAGGAATACAGTCCGTTTGGCCTCTTCTTCTGATTCACCAGGTGTCTCCGAGGACATGGAAAGAGGCAGATTATATGGGATTTACGTAATCTCTCTATTATACATGACACATGCAGGCCTTTTACAGATGGGTAGATACTAGTGAAAAATATTTAAGGAAAGGAAGGAGAAAATTCGTGAGCGGAGAATCTCTTAACTTGGAAGCTACCATCTAAATAAAGATTGTTGAAGGCCGCAACCTGCCACAATCGTTTGTTAAAAGCTTAGTTTTATCACTACTTACCCACCTTCAACTGCGCAGCCGTAAGTTTTTTACATAATCAATTTCTTTTGCTGTGTTGCGTGAGGACATTTTCATGTATTTAGCGTCAGTTTTTACGATTTCCAATGCCACGAATCTAACAGCTTATATGAAAGCTGAACAGCTGATGTCAATAGAAGACAGCACGAGGGAAGAGGTTATCCGACTTCTAAGCCACGCACCAACTTTTCTTCCTCGTACGAGGGTGGCCATTTTTATGCGGCGGCTCCATCAGGGGCTGGCGGCAATCAAAGAGGAGAACGCTTACGGCAAGGCGTCCGCCGTGCGCCGCCCACGGTCTTTGTACCCGGACGCTCGCTCAAGTGGAGGCTGTAACGATTAACACAGCACCACAAGCGGCTATTGATATGGGAAAGTTCACACGTATAAGCACTCTATTTTGCAGAATTTCTCGATATATTTGCGATCACATGTGTTTCGTCTCTAAGACAATTCAGAGCAGCGAGAATGAGAAACCAGGAAATGACTTTGCGATGTATTCGAACACATCACTTAAACAATGCTACGAAGCAAGTAACGTAATATGAAAACGTCGTAGACATCTAGAATTAACAAACGGAAATAAAAAGATTGTCACCGGAGAGACTCGCATATGAATGAGAGACTAACGCGCCATCCACTGTACCACACCAACACTGCAACAAACTGCACTACAACGTGTACAGGGACTGTCGGGGCAGCTGAGACCTAGTGTCGCAATGGATACGCACGGTGAGTGAATGTCGGCAATGTGTAGGCAAAAAAAAGATATAACGAACAAAGCTGCCAGGCAGTCCACTCAAGTCGAAGTTGTCCATCTAAGTAGTTTGTACAAGAAAGACCAGCGTTAAGGAATGTACAGTTACTGGACTATAGGAACTGAGATAAGAAGCTACAGTTTTTAAAACCTCCACTTTAACACTGAAGAAAAATTTACCGGAATATCCATAATTCATGGGTTCATGCAAACCAGTTTTATAACACAGATTAATTAACACAGGAAAGAAGTTAGTCTGAAAGTAATTGTTTTGTAACGCGGAAAATTTCCATTTGCCTTTATGTAATCCAGCTACATTTATAATTTTATGACATAGCGTTTATTTATATGAAGATGTATGTCCGAAAGAACATATACCATATATATATATATATATATATATATATATGGTTAAGGCTCACCGGCCATTTGACCATCATCTGTGCGGATGCACACACATTTGCCCGAACTCTTACTGGAATCAGTAAAGTCGCGAGTGATTTGAGTGTAATGGGCAGGGGCACTACGAACATAGTGCGGGACATTAAGTTGGGAATGTGGGTCTCACCGGAGGCGTGCCAGAGATAAGTCTCTGCAGTCGCTCTATTCTCTGTGTCCTCGGTGGCTCAGATGGAGAGAGCGTCTGTCATGTAAGCAGGAGATCCCGGGTTCGAGTTCCAGTCGGGGCACACACTTTCAACCGTCCCCGTTGACGTATATCAACGCCTGTATGCAGCTAAGGGTATTCATTTCATTGTATTGATTTAATTGTAAATTCATAGCATTTGTTGATTATATTATTATATTGGGGGTTGAACAGACGTCACAAATTTAGTCAGATATCCGCCCTATTTAGCTTTTGAACGTCTATTGGTATCAAGATGAAACTCCTGTAACGTTTTTTCACCGTAATTGTTACTTTTGCAAATATTAAAGAGAATATACGTAGCTGACGCTAGAAATGTTAGTGTCAGTCACGGTCTGTGTTTAGCTCTAATTACGCTTATTAGTATATAAATTGACAATTTTGAATCCAATTATAAACAGGATTTCTTCCATTTTCGTCGCTGCCGTTGTCGTAAATTTTCGATATTGTTGTGGGTTTCCCATCACAAGCTCTGCGGTGAGAGTCTTGCCTGAGTCGAAATCATCCCAACGCCTAAACCGCTCTCTTATGCCACACGAACACCGCAGTTTACTTTTTTTTTGTGCCACCGAAAGTATGGAAAGTGCAGTTGCAGCCCGACGCTCTCCCATCGCCACCTCTTGCTACACGCACAGAAACACAACAGAAAAATTTACGCTTCCGACATCTGCTCTCACACGACTCTAAGACACTTACAGAAAGTACTCGAAAGGAACTATCGGGCAGTAGCTATCAGCGAAGATTGCCTCTAGTGTAAACAATTCTACGACTGTTATCTGAGGGAAAAAAGAGAGAGAGAACAACCTCTCATATTTATCCCAACTCACGGAAATTTTACTTATGTTGTGGCTGCTTCCTGTGATTTTTCTGCAACTGTGTAATCATACAGTAACAGGTCTTTCTGCTTTTTAAGATAGTTGTTTTTTTTTTTTACGTTGAGGTCAACTGCTAATCCGTGCAACAAGCATAGATCCTCGGCAGGTCTTCCGTGCACTTCGCTACAATTTCTAGAGATGTGGCGTCTCTGTGTACAACAATACCAGCCGCTCAACTTCCGACGTTATCCGCCAGGTCATTTATACATTCTCTGAACAGTCCATTGTAGTACACCCAAAGTAAGTCTGAGAGAATGACACTGCGTCCTTTTTACCAGAAACTCTTCAGTCCCGTAACGCAGCTGTCCGGTATTCCGTACGCATGTACTTCGTTCATTAGGCGGCAGCACCGAACTGTGTGAACGCATTCCGGAAGTATGGGAACAAGGCGGCAACCCAGGTGCCAGCGCCTACTACTTGCTGGGTCACGGACAAAGAGAGCGAGTTGGGTTTCAAAAGATCATTGTTTTCGGAACCCACGTCGACTCCTAGAGAAGAGGTTTCGGTCTCTTAGAAATGTAATACGCGGACATACAAGAGTTCTAAAATTCATCGACAGATCCAAGTCAGCAATAGGCACATAGTTTTGTGCAACTGTTGGACGAACCTTCTTGTTAACGGGAATAATCTGTGCCTTTTTCCAAACATTAGTAACGTTTCGCACTGCAGCAACCTACGGTACACTGCTTCTAGAAGAGGAGCACGTTCTTTCGCATATTCAATGTGGAATCGTATAGGTATACCACCTTATAAGGTCCACTCTCTTTTCCTCTATTAAACAATTTTCGTTGTTTTTCTATCCCGCGTTTATTTATTTTCACATCGGTCATTTTGATACTCGATGTGATTACACACAATATCTGGACTGGTTTAGCATACGACCCAAACGTTTTTAGATTATCTGGCAGACAGAATTTTACCATCTAATTCGCAAACGATTTAGGCGCATGATCTTCCTTTCAGTAATCTTGGTTTCGAGTACTTCTTGTTTTCCTGTGACGCTTTGGCTATGTCTCAATCTTCAGTGAGGGTCTCTTCGCTTTCGGAGCAAGTTTCTAATACGGCAATCGAACCACAGGGATTCTTTCCCATCTCTCAGAACGATGCTAAGCACACAACTGTCTAAAGTATACCGTACAATTCTCTTCAATTTTGTCCTTCTATGTACAACATTTTAAGTCTCGCAGATGAATGTTTCCTGTTGACTGCTCAGGTAATCTGAAATTTGTTCCTTACGACACTTACTAAGTATTCACCTTTCTTTATTTTCCCATTCACAGCCCTATTCAGTGAGGCTGTAACGACAATACGATCAGTGAATTCTGTTCTACGCCGAGTAGAAAAGTTCTGGCCTCTTCGTGACCAGGCGGTCTTGTAAGTTATCTTCAATAGGCGGTTCAACGATTAGTTGTACAACGTAACTTTCCGACAAGGTATATGGAAAAAAATTTACACGATTCCGCGCCCCTGGTGCCCCCGTTTATCACTTTAGTTTCCAAGTCTGTAATTGGTAAGTTGGAATCTCCACAGAATACTATAACACGTCCACGAAATTTACGCGACATATTCTCCAGATTGCCTTCGAATATTCTTCCCCTAGTGTTCCTGAGGCAGGGTGTCTATAAAGCTTCCGATTACCACGTCTGATTCACCTTTAACACTGCCTTATCTTCACCCAAATTATTTCACTTGGTATCTGCTGTTATGTCACTAGGCTATTATTTACGGCTATAAATTCCCCTTCATCATCGGTGTTTAATTTGTCTTTGCAATACACGTTCCAATCGGAACTTAGAATTTCATTGCTGTAACCTCTGGTGTCATCAGATTACTGTACCTAGCAGCATGTGGGCACTGTTACCGTTTATAAGTGAGACTATGCAGTTCTCTAGTACTATAGTAAGATTTTCTTTCTCAGATCTGCCACGACGAATGCTACTCTCTTTAATTAATAGGAATGCTGTTCATCGCTGTGTGAAATCAGAACCTGTATTACTGGCCGTACGGAAACATTCTCTACCTTAAAAAAACAACCTACGCCACACTTACTCCGCAGCCACAGCAGCCTCTTTCTGCGTGCACTACACGCCTGACCTATTACGTGAGTTCCTACAATACTCCAGCCGTTAGCGGGGGTCCAGAAATAATAAAATAGGAGAAACCAGAGATTTACGGGGTTTGTTTTTTCTGTACACTGTTCGAGAGTGGAACTGTAGAGAAATAACTTGAAGATGGTTCGATGAACCCTTTGCCAGGCACTTAATTATAAATTGCAGAGTTATCATGTACGAGCTGCGACAATAAAGTAATGAGACTGATTTTCTTTGCGAGATGTGGCAACCCTGCAGGCTTGCGTAGGCACAATATCTTTCACCTCGGTCTGTAAGCCGCTTCTAGTCCAAGCGGCACATCGATGCAACTGCTCAGTCGTGAGTTGTGCTTGTTAACACGTGTTTGTGTCTCTCGTCACGGAAATGGAACCGCATAATATTGCGCAATGGTATGTCATTTCTATTTGCGTTAAATTGGGTGAAAACGCGACGACAACTTACGGTAAGCTTCAGAAGGCTTTTGGAGAGGAGGTTATGTCAAGAGCTCAAGTTTTTCGTTGGCATAAAATGTTTAGTGAAGGCAGAACGAGTGTTGAAGATGAAGACCGCAGTGGACGACCATCAACCTCACGGACGGATGTCAACTTGTTCATAAAGAGTGGGTGCCTCCTGGACAAAAAGTTAACCAATATTACTACAGAGAAATTTTAGAAAGACTTCGTAAAAGAGTTCTTCGTGTCATGGCCAACATTGGTGATAATTGGATTCTGCATCACGATAATATGCCATCCCATACTGCTCGGTCAGTACAGCAATTTTTAACCTCAAAACAAATTTCAGTACTACCACAGTCACTTTATTCACCAGATATCGGTCTGTGCGACATTTTTCTATTTTCAAGAGTCAAAACGGCCGTCATGGGACACCATTTTCAAACAACACAAGATGTCCAAAAAGCTGTGACGAGAGTCTTGGAGGATATTACAGAAGTGAGTTCCAGAAATGTTACCATCAATGGCAGAAGCGCTGGGAAAAGTGTGTGCAATCAGTAGGGAAGTACTTTGAAGGAGACAACACTAAACTTGACTAAAACGGTAAGCAACATTTTTTTCACATCAGTCTCGTTACTTTATTGTCGCACCTCGTAGATGTAGACGAACACTCGCCGTCGAGGGCCACGTACTGGGTTCTAATACTTGAGAAGTCTTCGAATCGCTCACATATCTGGGAACGTAAACCGCGTGCTGGGACGTTCGTCAACCATCTGCAGTGGGGCCACCGTTCCTCGGGCTCACTCGCGGCCATGGCGTACACGGCTAGTCTGAGCAGTGGGAGAGGCAGAATGCCGCGTCGCTATCCGACTTCCCGCCGTGACCCACCGACCTATCCCCTCTGGCTGCATCCTCCTACGGAGTCCGCCGTGCAATTACGTAATGCAAATCCTCCGGCGCTTACGCAAGCTAACGGTACAGACAAAGGAGTCCTACTGCTACCGCATGGACGGAGAACAGCACAGCACCGCTCCGCGCCGATTAAAAGTGTGGCGACGTAATTAACAACGCTACAATGCTGCACTGCCGACTTCCTAGCAGTTCTTAATCATCATCTGGTTTACAACTTAAAGCGTCAACCTGGTTAATTATTTATCGCACTCTCACATTAGAACATCGTCAGTTGCCGATTATTTTTTTCCATGCCAAACCATTCCACTCCTAAGAGTGCTAAGAGCAGACATCGATATCATATTTACTCATATAATTAGTTACATACGAACAACGTTCGACTAGTACGCATGCTGTAAATACACACACATTATAGGCACGCAGATTCTATTTTGCTACCACTGCTTTTTTTGTAATTCTATTTGTCGGGTGAAATTCTAAGCTAGCGTAGTCTATACACATGATGTTCCATTGCGATCATCGAGCAAATAGTAACGGCACACCGAAAATTAACGCCCACGAGCGATCCGGAAGTCGAATCCACGACCCCATATCACGTGCCAGAGAGGCACGGGGGAACTGAAAAGTGGGTAGCGCCATGGAGGTCATTCAGTAATTCAATCAGAAACAGTATGATCTGCGGTGCTGTATTCCTGACAGTTTCTGGGTGAATCGCGTCTGGGCTTGGGACTTTTTTTTAGGTTTTAGTTCGTTGACTGCAAGGACGATTCCACCTGAGCCAAGGGGATGGCTACTTGGTCAACAGCGTAGATAATTAGTATTAGTTGGTGCAGACTGATATGTAGCTGTTGGTCCTGAGTCGGGTCATCGTCTGGGGGAGAAGCTTTTGTGGAAGGTATTCTGCAGGACATCACCAGCCTCGCGTTGTGGAGACGTTCTCCCCACATATTATTTTGTAACAGATTCCGCACAAAGTTGTCCCAGTGGTCCTCTCTTGTCAAGTTCGGTTTTATACCTGCCTTTAACGTCGCGTTATATATGGAGTCTGATTTCTCGTTCTTGTGCCGTTTTGACCTTTGACAGAGTCGTATTTTGTCTCGTGAGACTTTCCGGACTCTAGTCAACGTTGTGGACCATGGTATTTCCTATTTCCCTTTCCTACTGCCGGCCGCGGTGGCCGTGCGGTTCTGGCGCTGCAGTCCGGAACCGCGGGACTGCTACGTCGCAGGTTCGAATCCTGCCTCGGGCATGGATGTGTGTGATGTCCTTAGGTTAGTTAGGTTTAAGTAGTTCTAAGTTCTAGGGGACTGATGACCTAAGATGTTGAGTCCCATAGTGCTCAGAGCCATCTGAGCCATTTGAACCTTTCCTACTGGTACGACAGCGGATCGGGTTTTTTGTAATATTTGTGTCAGCGTGTAAACTCTGAAATAAGTGCTACTGTGTGTTGTACGGAGGCTCAAGTTATTGATCTGCGCGATGAGTTTACCAAGTTGTCTTGTGTAACAGCAACCGTGGGTGCTGTGTTGTATGTGAGTTTGTGTCGGTAATGGCTGTCGTGTTTGCGACTATTACGTTGCGATCACAATGTGTTACTTTGTCTACGACATATTAGTTTAGAACGAGTGTGTGTTTGACCGATTATAGTGAATGTTACTGGTTCCTTCGGCAGATCCACAGAAGGTCGCTGGCTGTCCAGCTTTATTCGTTTACTGTGGCTACAGCGTCCTGCAACTGGTGACCATTCTGTCGGCATGCCGGAGGGTCGAGTCGCACTGTCGTCGGTCTCTGGTGAACCGTGTTATCTGCCTCACTTTATTTGTCAACTGTTCTGTTTCGAGTGAGTACTGAGCATAAATGGAAGAGCTTACCGAGTGTTCCCAGCCTAGGGTGTTCCGTGTTCAGGTGTGAAATTTGTGTGACTCTTACGTGTATGTTCGGCACAACGATTGCTTCCTTTGCATCTGTGAAACCTGTGGTTACAGTGCATTGCCTCTGAACGCCAGGTATTTTCCCGTTGCGCATTTATGGTTCCTGTAGACAAATTACGTCAGCTGCTTCGTCCTCTATCCGTTTAATTCGTTCTGTTCCCATTGCGGCAAAAAAAAAAAAAAATTGGTTCAAATGGCTCTGAGCATTATGGGACTTAACATCTGTGGCCATCAGTCCCCTAGAATTTAGAACTACTTAAACCTAACTAACCTAAGGACATCACACACATCCATGCCCGAGGCAGGATTCGAACCTGCGACCGTAGCGGTCAAGCGGTTCCAGACTGAAGCGCCTAGAACCGCACGGTCCACTACGGCACTTCTCGTGCAATTTAGTAGGATAATTTTCATGTTGTTAGTGGATATTTAGTATAGATGTAGGTTTTCTTCCCTGTCTCTTTAGGGTCATAGTAAACACGCCCTGTGTCCTTACGAAATCCTTATTCGTTTCCAATCTACTCGTGACCCCTTCCTGAGCATGCCTGTGGACAGTTTGATTACGATTCGCGTCTGCCGTCAAGTGTGTTCTCACAAGCGCGTAGCCGGATGGCGGCATCGTGTGTCTTTCCCGGAGCGGACGCTCCAACTCTGCGAGATGGCGAACCTACCGTGAGGCTTAACAAAACCTTATATTCGTTGATCCTACTGAAGCTTACGAACAGTTTCTAAAAGATTGTTTTCAAGGCATAGCCTCGTTAGCGACGTACCAGCTGCGAAATTACAGTGTGTCCGAGTATTTCAATTCACACACGACTTTCGGTTTTGTCAGTCGCACAGAGACCACTGTGTACCGCAGAAGAAGGAGTCGCTAATGAGTCGGCGCGGGGCCTCGTGCTAGTAGCGACCTGACCTTGCCGAACAGCCAGCACGTAATGGCACGGGGGAGGGAGGGAGTGAGCAAAAAGCGTGCCCGGCCCCCACAGAGGCCGGCACTGCAGACAAGGCTGGCCGGCCGCGTTTTTCTTGCGGCTCCATTGAGAGGCGGCCTCTGGCGCCATTACACGGTTCGGCGGCTGCCGCGGACCCTCTTAACGAGCAGCCAGCGGCCGGGCAAGCACATAGCCGAGTAGCCGCGTCCGCGCCACAGGCAGCCGCCTTTGTCCCGTCTGCAACTCGAGCAGCCCTCGTACAAGTTTTCCCCCTCTTCTTCCCTTGCAGTACGGAAGGCAGATTACCGCAGTGTTCTGGAGCCCGTTCGCTCGCAGAAATGATCTTTCCTTGTTGCATATCATTGTCGTTGTGGTCTTCAGTCCGAAGACACCTTTCGTGCGGCTCTCCATGTCACGTTGTCCAAGTCTCTTCATCTCTGTTTAACCACTCCAACCTACATCCTCTTCAGCACCTGCTAGCTGCCTTACTTAATTTCTCTGCCTTCAAAATTTTTAGACACGACAATCCTCTCCAATAGGAAATTAATTCCGCGGGCAGCACTGTCCTTAGAGAGAACGCGCAGACACGGAGCGTCCCAAGCAACCTGACGCCTCAATGTGTCACATGTTTTTTATTCCAGTCTTTGACCACAATAGCAATTCTTTAGACGAGGAACGGTTTCAGTCCGTAATGAACATCTTCAGATCTTTTTTACACCATGTCCTAAAGTGATAAGGCCATAATGGCATCGACAAAATATATAAATATAATCAGCACAGCATCGTCACATAGATCTAAAATGAGGTGTAGGATTACGCCATCCTCAGGTCCCATGCACATCTATCCAAATAAACGACCTTGTCGTATAGCACCATAAATCACTGGACATCGTGTATTCAATCGTTATACAAAATATGAGTTGCTATCATGTCTTCGAATGAAGCAATTGTATAGCGATTGAATTCACGATATCCAGTGATTTATGGCGCTATACGGCAAGTATACGACAGGTAGGACTGATCGAGGAGATGAACGAAGAGGGGCGCGTTTCGTCAGGGGATAGTTTAGCTGACGAGAGAGCGTTACGGAGATCAGCATCTCCACTGGCACGCGTTACAAGAGAGGCGTTGTGCACCACGGGGAGATTTCCTATTGAAATTTAGGAACAGCATTTCTCAAGAGGAGTCGGACATCATATTACTCCCCCCCCCCCCCCCCCCACATACATCTCGCGTATTGACCACCGAGAGAGAATTTAAGAAATTAGAGCCAATACACAGGCTTACCGACAATCATTGTTCCCACGCACTACTGGCAAGTGGAACAGGGTTGGAGGGATCAGATAGTGGTACCGAAAATACCCTCCGCGACATACCGTTAGATGGCTTCAGAGTATGATGTAGATATTCGTTTATTTGGATAGACGTGTAGGGGGTCTGAAGATGGCATAATGAAATACCGAAACTGGTTGGCTTCACAATAAAACAACATAATATCTTACAGTACACGGGTGTCGGTGAATTTTATTGACACTGACACTCGGTAAATTACAGCGCCCTTTTTGTAAGAAATGGTGCAAACAATAACTGGCGATCCGTACACATTGTAGCACGGGTCGACGGGTGCCCAGTGCAGTGGCGTAATGGAGTGGCAAAGTGCGGTGCGCATTTTGTGAGCGCCTGCTTTGAGAAACGGAAGATAGGTCGATGCAGCAAGTAAGTGATGCCGGCCAACGGGGACGTAAAAGCGTCCGACGGCCACGTAAGAATAAGCGTTTCCACCTCAGCAATATGTCGAAATGAAGGCGGGGGAAATGTCACGATATTAATGTGTGCTTCCGGAATGCTGACAGGCGCCGCCATATTGCCCTTCCCTTCCCTAGCCTAGCCCCCCCCCCCCCCCCCCCCCCGCAGCCTTGCACTGATGTGCTACGCTGACCGACAGGCAGGCAGGCAGGCAGGCAGAGGCCCCCACGCCACCAACCCCTCAGGTCCGGCAGGCAGGCAGAGGCCCCCACGCCCCCAACCCCTCAGGTCCGGCAGGCGGCCGCTTATCTGCAGACACACTTCGCCGAGTGTCTTCTCGTCACGTGCTTAATCGGTTTCGACGTTGCACAATCTTACTGCGACAAGCTGCACAACCTTACTGCTGTACGAGCGACGACTGTCCCCTCTACTCACTCTAACACATCCTGACAGTGCCACAAGTCGACAGTCATTTCGCATCCACCCTCACAACACATCCAAACTTTGTGTGTTCACCTAACGCTACGATGAACAACAGCATTCCGAACCTCTTCACTAAACTCCTTTCACTCCACATTACCTTCACTTCCAGTTCTGAACTTGAGGCTGTCTATTTGAATGTCAGATACACGGAGTGAGCGTGACACCTAGGTAGAAACTTTTACGGAGGATTAATTCTAAGAAATGTTCGTATTCTGCTGCCCGTGTAGATATTCGACGATAGACTTGTTTTATGCACTAGGGACTGTAACATTTTTGTGATCATCGAAACACTGATCTCAGTTATTTCCAGCCAACATTCGCTGGCAGTATCCTACGGAAGAAACTAAGGAACAAAGCAAATGCAACGTTTCACACTCGTCTTACAGAACTGCCAATACGAATCGATGCGTTCTTCCGTGTGTAGACAAACTACCCGACAAGCCTCTTCATTTGTGACTGACAGAAATCAGTAAACTCGTGCCGACAGATAACCTCATCTCGAGAAAAGTTCAGCTACAGAATAAACTTGCAGCATATCTTTCGTCTACATAGGCGGGACGGAGGTATCAAACATCTTGGGACTAGTTAATTGTGGTAAGACTCAGTCACTATCTGACATACGCAAAGACGTACATAATACACTGCACCTTGCTGCCTCTCTCTGGAGCATTCTCTGTAGGAGAAAAAAATTAAACTGTGGACCTCAAACAAACGATCCCCTTCCTGATATTAATTCCAGTGCATCTATCTTCAGAGAAAATACAAATAATTTTAACTTTTTGTTACAAATATTTCCGCTGTTACTACTCCTTGGGGCAAAGATAAGACTTAACTCAGCGAAATGATTCACTACAAGACAATGCAGGCCATTATCTGGCACTGTATTTCCTGTAGCAAAGTTACTGTCACAAAATGCGACATCATGTTTGTGATACGTTTCCCACAGAACTGAAGGTCTGTTAAACTCTCTTTCGCTGTACTACGTCTGACTTTATGCCTTTACACTACTTAAAATGAACACTCAGGAGTTCCTAAAACATGCTAGAGTGACTGCATGAAGAGCGAGCAGCTCGCAGTAGATTGTTGAGGCATCTAAAACTTCAGCATCACACCACGCCGCTGGCTAGGATTCCCTCCTAAGTTGTCTCGAGTGTTGAGTAGATCCTACATTAACTCAATGGACATTCGCGTGACCAAAACATGACGACGCGTAATGAATCATATTTCATTATAATTGATTCTAAGTTAATTAACGACGGTTAGATAACACCTAACGCAAATATAAACATAAGAACAAGCCTGTTTCACGCGTTACTTCTCACACAAAGGAAATATACAACGACAACTTACATTCCAGTGTCGGGTATTACGAAGACGTGATGCATCGCGCTTATAATGGATAATCTCTTTGTGCAATGGCTTGCTTTCAATTCGTCAACAGCACTGTCCCCGTGACAAGAAGCAAGGTGAGCATCGAATTTCTTCTGCCTCTCAAGATTTTATAAATTTCGCTTGTAAAATATGGTAATGGCAATATGGTAGTGTACCTAGTACCACTGAGACCATACGAATTTCAGATTCATAAATAAGCTTCGGCCGATTGACTTTCACTGCTCACTATATACTGCTTGTCAATATAGCTGCAGTTACCTAATTAGTTAACTCATAAATTTCGTTAATTTGAAATATTTTTTATTCAAAAAGTCCATGCAGTACAACCTTACATATCCAGTGAGTGGTAGGAAACATAGTTCGGCATATTAACGCCTATCGTTTGAAAGTACATGTCTCCAACTTTTCCTTAAATTATCTAAAATTGATTGAAACTAATAATCTTCCAAATTAATTAACATTAAAACTTTAGACCAATCTACATCTACATCTACATCTACATGGATACTCTGCAAATCACATTTAAGTGCCTGGCAGAGGGTTCATCAAACCACCTTCACAATTCTCTATTACTCCAATCTCGTATAGCGCGCGGAAAGAATGAACGCCTATCTCTTTCCGCCCTATGTAGGTCGGTGTCAACAAAATATTTTCGCATTCGGAGGAGAAAGTTGGTGATTGGAATTCCGTCGCAACGAAAAACGCCTTTCTTTTAATGATTTCCAGCCCAAATCCCGTATCATTTCTGTGACACTCTCTCCCATATTTCGCGATAATACAGAACATGCCCTTTCTATGAACTTTTTCGGTGTACTCCGTCAGTCCTACCCGGTAAGGATCCCACACCGCGCCACAGTATTCTAAAAGAGAACGGACAAGCGTGGTGTAGGCAGTCCCCTTAGTAGGCCTGTTACATTTTCTAAGTGTCCTGCCAATAAAACGCAGTCTTTGGTTAGCCTTCCCCACAACATTTTCTATGTTTTCTTTCCAATTTAAGTTGTTCGTAATTGTAATACCTAGGCATTTAGCTGAATTTACAGCTTTTAGATTAGACTGATTTATCGTGTAACCGAAGTTTAACGAGTTCCTTTTAGTACTCATGTGGATGACCTCACACTTTTCGTTATTTAGGGTCAACTGCCACTTTTCGCACCATTCAGATATTTTTTTTTTCTAAATCGCTTTGCAGTTTGTTTTGATCTTCTGATGACTTTATTAGTCGATAAACGACAGCGTCATATGCAAACAACCGAAGACGGCTGCTCAGATTGTCTCCCAAACCGTTTATGTAGATAAGGAACAACAAAAGGGCCTATAACACTACCTTGGGGAACGCCTGAGATAACTTCTGTTTTACTCGATGACTTTCCGTCAATTACTGCGAACTGTGACCTCTCTGACAGGAAATCGCAAATCCAGTCACATAACTGAGACGATATTCCATAAGCACGCAATTTTACTACGAGCCTCATGTGTGGTACAGTGTCAAAAGCCTTCCTGAAATGCAGGGATACGGAATCGATCTGAAATCCCTTGTCAATAGCACTCAGCACTTCATGTGAATAAAGGGCTAGTTGCGTTTCACACGAACGATGTTTTCTAAAGCCATGTTGACTGTGTGTGAATAGACCGTTTCCTTCGAGGTAATTCATGATGTTTTAAATATTTTCGAAAATCCTGCTGCATATCGACGTTAACGATATGGGTCTGTAATTTAGTGGATTACTCCTTGTCAGCCAAATCCCTAAGTGGCCCATAACGCGCCTAACGTTGGAGCTCCCAACTACCGATAGTCCCACCCTCTGCGATTGCCCGGATCTTGCAGGCTGAGTGTTTTCCCCTGAAACAGGACAGGCGACAGCATCCGGCTCAGCGACAGCGTCAGCCACAGACAGCACCTGGAACATGTTTGTCAGACAAACCGGGAAGCCCTTACGTGGGGCCGCCTGGGAAGTCTTTCGCCGCCTGCTTCGGCCGGGGCGACCTCCCACTCGACCACAGGTGCAGGGTCAGCCTCAGTGCGAGCAGTGACTGGGCTGGCCACCGGCGAGGACGCGCTGCGCGTCCGCTGGATCCCCACGGCCGGCCCACAACAGTGGCGCCCATCCACTGCAGCCTCAAGCTGTGTAACCGAAGCCATCACAGCCCGAAGCTGAGAGCCAAGTCTCACCAACTCGGCTAGCATCCGCACACAACAATCGCGGTCCCTTTCCATACCAAGGACGGTGGAAAACTAAACTATCCAGATAAATGGACTATCGGCACGTGCTGCGCGACTTTAATGTAGACCCTGACGAAAACGCGC